>NW_027411969.1:0-90965 GCF_047663935.1 Musca autumnalis
TTTATATTTTATATTTTATATTTTATATTTTATATTTTATATTTTATATTTTATATTTTATATTTTATATTTTATATTTTATATTTTATATTTTATATTTTATATTTTATATTTTATATTTATATTTTACATTTTATATTTTATATTTTATATTTTATATTTTATATTTTATATTTTATATTTATATTTTATATTTTATATTTTATATTTATATTTTATATTTTATATTTTATATTTTATATTTTATATTTATATTTTATATTTTATATTTTATATTTTATATTTTATATTTTATATTTTATATTTTATATTTTATATTTATATTTTATATTTTATATTTTATATTTTATATTTTATTTTATATTTTATATTTTATATTTTATATTTTATATTTTATATTTTATATTTTATATTTATATTTTATATTTTATATTTTATATTTTATATTTTATATTTTATATTTTATATTTTATATTTTATATTTTATATTTTATATTTTATATTTTATATTTTATATTTTATATTTTATATTTTATATTTTATATTTTATATTTTATATTTTATATTTTATATTTTATATTTTATATTTTATATTTTATATTTTATATTTTATATTTTATATTTTATATTTTATATTTTATATTTTATATTTTATATTTTATATTTTATATTTTATATTTTATATTTTATATTTTATATTTTATATTTTATATTTTATATTTTATATTTTATATTTTATATTTTATATTTTATATTTTATATTTTATATTTTATATTTTATATTTTATATTTTATATTTTATATTTTATATTTTATATTTTATATTTTATATTTTATATTTTATATTTTATATTTTATATTTTATATTTTATATTTTATATTTTATATTTTATATTTTATATTTTATATTTTATATTTTATATTTTATATTTTATATTTTATATTTTATATTTTATATTTTATATTTTATATTTTATATTTTATATTTTATATTTTATATTTTATATTTTATATTTTATATTTTATATTTATATTTTATATTTTATATTTTTATATTTTATATTTTATATTTTATATTTTATATTTTATATTTATATTTTATATTTTATATTTTATATTTTATATTTTATATTTTATATTTTATATTTTATATTTTATATTTTATATTTTATATTTTATATTTTATATTTTATATTTTATATTTTATATTTTATATTTTATATTTTATATTTTATATTTTATATTTTATATTTTATATTTTATATTTTATATTTTATATTTTATATTTTATATTTTATATTTTATATTTTATATTTTATATTTTATATTTTATATTTTATATTTTATATTTTATATTTATATTTTATATTTTATATTTTATATTTTATATTTTATATTTTATATTTTATATTTTATATTTTATATTTATATTTTATATTTTATATTTTATATTTTTATATTTTATATTTTATATTTTATATTTTATATTTTATATTTTATATTTTATATTTTATATTTTATATTTTATATTTTATATTTTATATTTTATATTTTATATTTTTATATTTATATTTTATATTTTATATTTTATATTTTATATTTTATATTTTATATTTTATATTTTATATTTTATATTTTATATTTTATATTTTATATTTTATATTTTATATTTTATATTTTATATTTTATATTTTATATTTATATTTTATATTTTATATTTTATATTTTATATTTTATATTTTATATTTTATATTTTATATTTTATATTTTATATTTTATATTTTATATTTTATATTTTATATTTTATATTTTATATTTTATATTTTATATTTTATATTTTATATTTTATATTTTATATTTTATATTTTATATTTTATATTTTATATTTTATATTTTATATTTTATATTTTATATTTTATATTTTATATTTTATATTTTATATTTTATATTTTATATTTTACATTTTATATTTTATATTTTATATTTTATATTTTATATTTTATATTTTATATTTTATATTTTATATTTTATATTTTATATTTTATATTTTATATTTTATATTTTATATTTTATATTTTATATTTTATATTTTATATTTTATATTTTATATTTTATATTTATATTTTATATTTTATATTTTATATTTTATATTTTATATTTTATATTTTATATTTTATATTTTATATTTTATATTTTATATTTTATATTTTATATTTAATATTTTATATTTTATATTTTAAATTTTATATATAATATTTTTTCATTACGAACATTGTATAATTTTCTTTACCTGAATGAACTGCATGGGTGAATAACCCAATGTCCGGAAGTCTTCTGACGTATTCTTTCTTTGACCAAAGCTTTGCGGCTGCCAAATAATTTCATAGCCAACCGATTGTCGGTCGGTTGAAACCATGATTGCAATTGACTTTTTAAGAAATTCGCTGAAACTTTTTCCGAAACAATGGGGATGGAAGGCATTGGCTCCTCTTTCGGAGTCCCGTACAACGATACGTCATCAAAGTGAACCTAAAATAAATGAAAAAGGAAATCAAAGAGAACAATAAGAGAAAAAGAAATAAATGGGAATGCATAAGGGTACATGTGTAAACATCGAACGGATTTTCTACATTCAACTACAACCAAAAAAATGTTCAGTAGATAACTCAGGGTGTTAAATTTAATCGGAGTAATGGTTGGTGTGGAAGAAATGGTTAGCATAGATGAAAGGCTGTAAAATAGTGATGAAGTTCTCTATCGCCCAGGAGAGTGAAGAGTCTTTTCGACTTCCTCGTAGAATTGTCCCCAGCGAGTAGAACATCCAAAAACAAATAATGATATGTATTTCTCAAATGCACCAATGTTTGTTTTTTATTAAAATCATCACCCACTGTGTTGATTTTACAAAATAACAAAAAACTACAACAACTACTAACTATGAACAAATTGAAACAATAACAACAACTAATCATGCAAATATGATGTGATTGATAGATGGATGGATAGATATGTATGTCTGTATGATGTATGTAAGCCAGGCGTTAGCGTGAAATATTAACGTGTGTGTGTCTAAACAGAATGTCCAATGGTTTGGCATGCTAACTGTCTAACTGGGTGGTGGCTGACTGGTTGCTTGGCTGCCCATTGATGACGATGAGATGTCTGAAAAAGTGTGAATGATTTGATGGATGGATGGTTGGTTAGTCGGTTGGTTGGACAAATTGCTGATGCTGCAGCTGTTGATGATGATGTTTAGTTGGTTTTGGCAGGTTGTTTGGTTTCTGTCTGCCCCGGTCAACTACATCAGTACGAAATCTGATTGTAGGCCAACAAGATGCTCGGAACAACAACAACGTAGGTAGGTGATGGGTATGAATGAATATTGGTTGGTTTTTGTGTCAATGTGTGAGAAGAGGAGAGGCTGAGTATGTTGGATGAACATGCTACTGCTGGCTGCTATTGCCGCTGCAGTTATGTGTAGGTGTCACCTACGCCCTAAATGAATAAAATAAACCTTTGTCCTTGCCATTTCGTTTCCTTGGTCGCATATTAGTAAAGCCTCATCATCAAAAGCTGTTACCAATGAATCGGTGCAGGTATTTTCAAAGGATCTCCTCAAATCGTTCTCGTTGACATTTAGTACAGAACAGTACGAGCATCGAACAGATGAATCTTCGCTATCACGACGTAAGAGTCTGCAATGAAAAAAATGTGAAAAGAAAGGAGGGAATTAGAGCAAACAATTGTAATGCGAATTAAATTAAATATTTAAGTAATGCAAATTGTAATAAATGTTTTGTTAAAGAAAGTATTTAAAGGTGATAATTTTTCCTATGAAAAAACTCATTAGACCTGAGGTCTGATAATTTTTCCTCATCAGACCCGAGGTCTGAGAATTTTTCCTATGGAAAAAACTCTTCAGACCCGAGGTCTGAGAATATTTCCTATGAAAAAACTCATCAGACCCGAGGTCTGAGAATTTTTCCTATGAAAAATACTCATCAGACCCGAGGTCTGAGAATTTTTTCTATGGAAAAACACATCAGACCCGTGGTCTGAGATTTTTTTCTATGGAAAAACTCATCAGACCTGAGATCTGAGAATTTTTCCTATGGAAAAACTCATCAGACCTGAGGTGTGAGATTTTTTCTATGGAAAAACTCATCAGACCCGAGGTCTGAGAATTTTTCTTATGGAAGAACTAATAAAATCTGAGGTCTGAGAAATTTTTTCTATGGTAAAACTCATCAGACCTGAGGAGTGAGATTTTTTCCTATGGAAAAACTCATCACATCTGAGGTCTGATAATTTTTCCTATGGAAAAACTCATCAGACTTGGGGTTTGCGAATTTTTCCTGTGGAAAAACTCATCCGACCCGAGGTCTGAGAATTTTTCCGATGGAAAAACTCCTCAGACTTGAGGAGTGAGATTTTTTCCTATGGAAAACTCATCAGACTTGAGGTCTGCGAATTTTTCCTGTGGAAAAACTCATCAGGCCCGAGGTCTGAGAATTTTTCCTATGGAAAATCTCATCTGACCTGAGGTCTAAGAATTTTTCCTATGGAAAAACTAACTCATCAGACCTGAGGTCTGAGAATTTTTCCTATGGAAAAACTAACTCATCAAACCTGAGGTCTGAGAATTTTTCCTATGGAAAAACTCATCAGACCTGAGGTCTAAGAATTTTTCCTATGGGAAAACTCATCAGACCTGAGGTCTAAGAATTTTTCCTAAGGAAAAACTCATCAGACCTGAGGTCTAAGAATTTTTCCTAAGGAAAAACTCATCAGACTTGAGGTCCGAGAATTTTTTTCTATGGAAAAACTCATCGGACTTGAGGCGAGTTTTTCCTATGAATAAACTCATAAGACCTGCGGCCTGACAAATTTTCCTATGGGAAAACTCAGCAGACCTGAGGTCTAAGAATTTTTCTCATGGAAAAACTCATCAGGCCTCAGGTCTGGGAATTTTATCTATGGAAAAACTCTTAAGACCTGAGTTCTGAGAAAAAACTCTTCAGACCTGAGGTCTGAGAATTTTTCCTGTGGAAGACCTGAGGTCTGAGAATTTTTCCTATGGAAAAACTCATCAGACCTGAGGCCTGAGAATTTTTCCTATGGAATAGCTCACTAGACCTGAGGTCTGAGAATTTTTCCTATCGAAAAACTCATCACACCTGAGGTCTGAGAATTTGTCCTGTGAAAAAACTCATCAGACCTGTGGTCCGGGAAATTTTCCTGTGGAAAAACCCATCAGACCTGGGGTCTGAGAATTTTTCCTATGGAAAAACTCATCAAACCTGGGGTCTGAGAATTTTTCCTATGGAAAAACTCATCAAACCTGAGAATTTTTCCTATAGAAAAACTCATCAGACCTGAAGTTTGAGAAGTTTTTCTATAGAAAAACACATCAGGTCTGAGGTCTAAAGAAAAACTCATCAGACCTGAGGCCTGAGAATTTTTCCTATCGGAAAACTCATCAGACCTGAGGCCTGAGAATTTTTCCTATCGGAAAACTCATCAGACCTGAGGCATGAGAATTTTTCCTATCGGAAAACTCATCAGACGTAAGGCCTGAGAATTTTTCCTATCGGAAAACTCATTAGACCTGAGGCCTGAGAATTTTTCCTATCGGAAAACTCATCAGACCTGAGGCCTGAGAATTTTTCCTATGGAAAAACTCATCAGTCCTTAAAAAAAACTCATCAGACCTGTTTCCTGAGAATTTTTCCTATAGGAAAACTTATCAGACCTGATGCCTGAGAATTTTTCCTATGGAAAAACTCTTCGGACCTGAGGTCTGATAATTTTTCCTATGGAAAAACTCTTCAGACCTAAGGCCTGAACATTTTTCCTATGGCAAAACTCTTCAGACCTGAGGCCTGAAAATTTTTCCTATGGCAAAACTCATCAGACCTGAGGTCTGCGAAAAACCCATCAGACCAGAGGTCTGAGAATTTTTCCTATGGAAAAACCCATCAGACCTGTGGTCTGAGAATTTTTCCTATGGAAAAACCCATCAGACCTGTGGTCTGAGAATTTTTCCTATGGAAAAACCCATCAGACCTGAGGTCTGAGAATTTTTCCTTTGGAAAAACCCATCAGACCTGAGGTCTGAGAATTTTTCCTTTGAAAAAAGCCATCAGACCTGAGGTCTGAGAATTTTTCCTATGGAAAAACCCATCAGACCTGAGGTCTGAGAATTTTTCCTATGGAAAAACCCATCAGACCTGAGGTCTGAGAATTTTTCCTTTGGAAAAACCCATCAGACCTGAGGTCTGAGAATTTTTCCTATGGAAAAACCCATCAGACCTGAGGTCTGAGAATTTTTCCTTTGGAAAAACCCATCAGACCTGAGGTCTGAGAATTTTTCCTTTGGAAAAACTCATCAGACCTGAGGTGTGAGATTTTTTCCTATTTTTTTCATCAGACCTGAGGTCTGCGAATTTTTCCTATGGAAAAACTTATCAGACCTGAGGTCTGAGAATTTTTCCTTTGGAAAAACCCATCAGACCTGAGGTCTGAGAATTTTTCCTTTGGAAAAACCCATCAGACCTGAGGTCTGAGAATTTTTCCTTTGGAAAAACCCATCAGACCTGAGGTCTGAGAATTTTTCCTTTGGAAAAACCCATCAGACCTGAGGTCTGAGAATTTTTCCTTTGGAAAAACCCATCAGACCTGAGGTCTGAGAATTTTTCCTATGGAAAAACCCATCAGACCTGAGGCCTGAGAATTTTTCCTATGGAAAAGCTGTTCAGACCTGAGAATTTTTGCTATGGAAAAACCCATCAGACCTTAAAAAACTCTTCAGACCTGAGGTCTGATAATTTTTCCTACGAAAAACCTTTCAGACCTGAGGTCTGATAGATTGCTACAGCTCGCCAGACATCACCATTGTGGCACTAGGTCTGATAAATAACGTATTTCGACAACCCGTCTTTTCGCTTGGCTCAGGCCATCTTCCTATCATCGTCTCAGTTAACATGCCACACGAAATAATACCATCTTAAAGCCCTACTTTTCTTAACTATGGCAATTTTCTGATTGTGAAGAGTTTTGGAATTTACCAATCACCGTTTCAGAGACCTGTCCCTTCTCTCCTCAGGTAGCTGAGCAAAATTTCCGGAACATCATCACAGATGCAGCCGTTCGCTCGTCGAATATCCAAAAAATAGACCAAATTTCCCAACAAAGGCGACATACGAACCATGAAGACCCAAGAGTTAAAGAACTGACTCTTGAAGGCACCAGGTAATTAGATGAGCACTGAACAACTAGCTGGCATGTTTACAAGGTCTTTATTACAAGGCTATAATTTTATGCTCCATGTTTCGCTTGATGATCGCCCGAATGTTCCAAAAACCCAGTATGAAGGATTATGGATTATTTTTCGTGTACACTGTGAAAAAATGAGGCCCACTGTATGTGATACAAAAAATGACACTATAAACTTCCAAATCTTCTTGTGTTGCCTAGAAAAAAGCCGTTTCGCCATATTTGTATGCCCATCCATCCTTTACTAAGTTGCCTTGTTATTAACAACTGCTAATTAAAATTGATTTATAAACAAATCTCCAACAAAAACATTTAATTAAAAAATTTTGAAATATTTCTCACTTCCGTTTTAATTTGTCCGTTGTTCCGCTGGTCTTAGCAAATAAAAAAAAAAAAAAAAAACAGACAAAAAATGTAAAACTAAAAAGTAAACCAAACAAAAAACTTTATCTCGCTAAATGACAAAACTTTTGCACCGTTGGATGGATGCACTTATACCCGGCTATGCTGCAATGAAAAACTAGTGGGCGGCGGAACGAGGAAAACATTCGAAGTGTATTATTTCGTTACAGTTTAGTCATCCTTCAAAAGTACAAAAAACTAAAAAATAGCCATAAACTGTAGTTTATCGCTATTGCGTTTGTTGTTGTTGCATTGTTCAATGATTTTGTGCAACTTTGTTAAGCACAAAACAAACAAAAACAACAACAACACAAATCTGTAGAATTCTCAAGGCAGAACAGTTAGTTAGTTACATCGATACAATCTCATTCTGTGACATAGTTCTCTGACTTTACTTTGCTTGTCACTCGGAGAGTATTAGTTTAAGTTGAGTTTTTTTTATAGAGCAATCAAATCAATTTTCAATTGTTGTTGTTGGTGTAGTTGAATACCCTGCTGGGTATTTTCTGACAATGGGGAAAGTGAATGTTTGCCCGATTGAAGCAAAAAAAAAAAATTACAATTAAAATTTTTTATTCCAATTTTATTTCATGGATTGTTTTGAACTTTGAAGAAATTGTCTAAGAAGAATGACATGGATAATATCATCATCTATGTCAAAGATTTTTTTTCAAATTCGTATATACACTAAAATATTTGTTTTTGTTGTTACTTAAATGGCGTATGCGTAATTCCATTTCAATTGTATAAAGTATCCGTATCCCACCGCTGGAATAGTTCATTGAAGAATGTTCAAATTTAGAGTTGTTCCAATTGAACTATATTGGACGACCTAGTTCACTATCTAGTTCAATGGACACTGGTTGTTTGTTTAAAGAAACTGCGTAAACTTTCACGTCATTTTGTATGATGTTACTCATACGTTTTTGAACTAGGACAGTGAAATGGGTCGTTTAATTGCCTAAATCTATTCAAATTGTGTTGCCTTACTTTGCAACCGATTTCCTAAATGAAGCATTACAGCACTAGTACTATATCATATGGCCATATATGTAGATGATTCTACCTACTGATTTTTACGGTCATATGTTTCTATATTCATCTAAGTGTGGCTGTGTATATTTTACGGTAGGCACTCAAACACAATCATAAACTCATACCACTGCAGAGGTAGAGGAACTTCAGTTATATTCTTTGTGAGGGTGGTGGCGGATGATGATGATGACAAAAGCATTTGTACCGTTAATTCTATGACCACATACTTGTGTGAATATTTAAGTACATTGGGGTGTCCAGGATTATTAAATATAAAATATAAACCAGTAAGGAAAGGATCAAAGTCGGGCGGGGACGACTATATAATACCCTACACCACTGTAAATATGTAAAGTATAAATCGGAGCTATATCCAGATCTTAACCGATTTTGATATAATTTGGCACATTTATTTCCAGACCGAATTCAGTCACACATTCCAAATTTCATCAAAATCGGACGTATATAGCGTGTTTGGTGCAGCAAATACGTGAAATCGGGCGAACATATATATGGGAGCAATATCCAAATCTGAACCGATTTCGATATAATTTGGCTCAATTTAAGTGGCGAAATTTCGTGGCCACTGGGAACCACATATGTACAATTTCAGCTAGTTTGGGCAAAAAATGTGGCTAAGATCCATAAAATACCTTAAATCGGGAGGTATCGTTATATGGGGACTATACCGAACCGTGGACCTATCTTGACAATTTTTAGTGGAGCAATTTCGCGGCCATTGTGAACCTCAAATGTAAAATTTCAGCTGGTTTGGCAACAAATGCAGCTAAGATCCTTAAAATACCTTAAATCGGGAGGTACCGTTATATGGGGGCTATACCAAAACTTGGACCGATATAGCCCATCTTCGAACTTGATCTTCCGACGGCTAAAAAAATGGTATTCCCAAATTTTCAGCGAAATAGGTCAACAAATGCGACCTGTATGTTGCGAACGGACGGACGGACATGCATAAATCGACTCAGAAAGTGATTCTATGTATATCCCTAGAAGGAACTATGGGTCTATCTCGCTTCTTTTTGTATGTTACATACAAACACATAATACGCCTTACCACATAGTGGTGTAGGGTATAAAAATAATATATAAAGTATAAAGGGTGAAGTAGGGGCTGGAAGATACCAAGGAACGGTCCTGACCGGTTTTAACATGGCAAAGCCCAGGATTTATCTTGGTCCCTCTTTCATCTCAAGTCGACACTGACCTCCCCGTGGTGTCACCTGGGGAACTGCCTTTAACACCCGTTAAAGGTAGTGAGCTAACATGTGCGGCGCGTTCACCCATAAGAACATTAAAAAATTGGGTTTGGGCGTCGGGTTAGTAACCCTCCCTTAGAAAAAAAAAATCCTACTATGAAAAAACGAAAGAAAAGAAAAACAAACCCCTCTAAAGTTGACGAACCCTGGAAACGTTTTAAGGACCATGATCTGCGGGTGCCACCGTGATGCAATGGTATGCACGCCCGCCTTGCACGCAGAAGGTCGGGGGTTCGATTCCCCGGCCAGGCAACATCAAAGATTTTTCAACGGTGGCAAAATACCCCTCAGTAATGTTGGCGAAATTTGCCTTTAAAAACTTCTCCACAAGTGGTGTTTTAAAACACGCCGTTCGGACTCGGCGATAAACAGTAGGTCCCATATCATTGAGCTAAATATGAATCGGGGTGCACTCATTGATATGAGAGAAGTCTCCCTTGTCCCGTATGGGATGTTGTGGAACAATGTTTTTTTTTGATCTGCGAATCTGCACCTGGAATGTTCGCACTCTTTATAGAGAAGGTGCAGTCTTCGCAGTGGAAGACGTACTTGAAAAGTACAAGGCCGATATTACTGCCATACAGGAAATACGATGGATTGGGAAATGCGTCACAAGAACACCTAAAGGTGACGCCCTGTATTATAGCTGCCATGACGTAAAGCATGAGTTTGGTTGCGGATTCGTAGTTAGGTATCTGGTATCCAGCTTCACTCCAGTGAATGAAAGACTTGCTGCAATTCGAATAAAAGCTAAATTCTTGAACATCAGCTTTATTTGCGCTCATGCTCCCACTGAAGAAAAGGACGAACAGACCAAAGATATATTTTACGAGCGCTTAGAAGAAACATATGACCGTTGCCCTGCCCATGACATTAAAATCATTCTAGGCGATTTTAATGTCAAAATTGGAAAGGAGAATATCTTTGGCCCAACAGTCGGGAAATTCAGCCTCCACAGTGAAATATCTGACAATGGTATGAGGCTGATAGACTTTGCAGCTGCAAAAAACATGGTAGTTAGCAGTACCAGATTTAATCATCTCGATATTCATAAGGGCACCTGGCTGTCTCCAGATCAGAAAACAAGAAATCAAATTGATCACGGTGTGATAGATGGAAGACATTTATCGAGCGTGTTGGATGTACGATCATTCCGAGGCGCAAACATTGATTCGGACCATTACCTCGTTGCAGCAAAGGTACGCACCCGCTTAAATGAAGCAAACAAAGCACGAACAGACACAACTCGGAAGTTGGACATCGATAGGCTGCAAACACAACAGATAGCCACAGCATATTCCACTCAACTAGCCCAATTGCTTAATGAGAGCACTCCTCATTCCGATAACATATCAGCGCAATGGCAAATCATTGCACACTCCATGCAAACAGCCGCAAAATCCATACTTGGATACCAGAAACCTCCACCAAGGAATCCATGGTATGATCAGGAGTATCGTTCTGCCACCGAAGAGAAAAATGCGTCCTATAGGGCTACTTTACAATCCGTAGCAACTCGTAGCGTACGAGAGAGATACAGGGAGAAAAGGAGAGAAGAGAAACGTCTTTTCCGCAGGAAAAAGAGAGGGATGGAAAAGCGGGAGTGTGAAAAAATCGAGATGTACAGGAGCCAGAATGAAGTCCGAAAATTCTACCAAAGGGTCAAGCATCAAACTGATGGCTTTGGTACAGGCACATCGTCCTGTAGAGACCAGCAAGGTAATTTTGTAACTGATACAGATAGTGTACTCAGGATATGGAAAGAATATTTTTCAAAACTGTTGGTATCCAATAGCAGCGAAGACGACGAAGATACCACAGTCCCAATCCCAGAAGATGGTGTTGAATGTATACCGTACAGCCAAGATGAGGTAAAGACAGCAATAAATCGGTTGAAGAATAATAAGGCAGCAGGAGCCGATGGCTTACCAGTTGAACCGTTCAAAACCGGAGGCGACACGCTGATAAATTGTATTCATCAGCTAGTTAGCACCATCTGGCAAGAAGAACGAGTACCCGACGATGGGAACCTGAGTATCCTGTGTCCCGTCCACAAGAAGGGAGAAAAGACTGTATGCTCTAACTATAGGGGCCTTCTAACTAACTATAAGTCTTCTCCCTATTGCCTACAAGATCGTGTCAGGGATATTGTGCGAACGACTAAAGTCTATGGTCAACGAGATAATTGGACCATACCAATGCGGCTTTAGATCTGGCAAGTCCACCATTGACCAGATATTTACCCTGCGGCAAATCCTGGAGAAGACCCAAAAGATGCAGATCGACACATATCACGTTTTTGTCGATTATAAAGCAGCCTTCGACAGCCCGCTGCGTTCAAAGGTATTCCAAGCCATGTCTGAATTTGGTATCCCCGCAAAGCTCATCCGGCTTTGTAAAATGACTTTAACTGACACGAGGTCCTCAGTTAAAATAGGAAAGAACCTCTCCGAAGAGTTTGGTACCAAAAGAGGTTTCAGACAAGGAGACAGCTTTTCGTCTGATCTCTTCAACATCCTGCTGGAAAAGGTTATACGAGAGGCAAACGTCAAAAGAAGTGGCACAATCTACACCAATAGCCACATGTTACTTGCTTATGCTGATGATATAGACATCATGGGACGATCAGTAAAATAAGTAACCGATACCTTTATGAAGGTCGAAGGAGAATCTGCTAAAGTGGGTCTGGAGGTAAACGGTGAGAAGACCAAGTTGATGGTGTCGACGCGCAATGCGTCCATTGAGCTCGGACCTACTGTGGAAGTTGGTTCCTATAATATTGAGGTAGTAAAAGACTTCGTCTACTTCGGCACCTCCGTAAACACATCAAACGACATCAGTTGTGAAATAAAAAGAAGAATTGTATTGGCCGACAGATGCTACTTTGGTTTAAGTAAGCAGTTAAGAAACAAAGCCACATCTCGTCAAACAAAAATAACGCTCTACAAAACACTGATACTACCCGTGCTGATGTATGGCTCCGAAGCCTGGGTACTTGCGCAACAGATATGACAGTGCTTCGTGTGTTTGAGAGAAAAAAATCTTCGAAAGATCTACGGACCAATCTGCGTTGACGGTGAATATCGACGTCGCATGAACCACGCGAGGTAGCTGAAGGAGTGGACCGATATGGCTCATCTTCGAACTTAAACTAAGATTGGACAAAATATTACGAAGGCCAAATTTTGGACCTGACGGGCAGATCCGTTCGAGAGTTATCTTGCGTTACACTACCACTACACACGGTGTCATAGGGGGTTTTTGCAACTTTCGGTCTATTTTCTAAGGAAGTATGGATTTGCCCCTGACGAAACTGGTGCCGTCGTATTGGGACAGTTAATACAAGTTGTTACTACAAAAATTAAACCAATTCAAGAGCAGCTCCTAAACTGAACTTTTCCGAAATTTTGTGTGGGAGATACCCGAAGGAGTGGACCGATTGGGTCTATATTTGAACTTCATCTAAGTCTGGTTGAAATTTAACGATGTGCAAAGTATGGACCAAATCGGTTACTCCCTTCAAGTGTTATCGTACGCACAAATTTTCCGAACATTTTCGAACTTTTGTGGGGGAGGTACCGGAAGGAGTGGACCGATATAATCCATCTTTGAACTTGGACAAAATATTACGAAAGCCAAATTTTGGACCGAATCGGCAGATCCGTTCGAGAGTTATCTTGAGCTCCAACCACTACACACGGTGTCATAGGGTTTTTTGTAACTTTCAGGCTATTTTCTCAGGAAGTATGGACTTGCGCCTAATGAAACTTACAGCGTCGTATAGAGGACAGCGAATACAACTTGTGTAAACAAAAATCAAAGCGATTCGAGACCAGGTCCTAAAGTGAACTTTTCCGAAATTTTGTGTGGAAGGTACCCGAAGGAGTGGACCGATTGAGTCCATATTGGAACCTCATCTAAGTTTGATAGAAATTACACGATGTGCAAAGTATGCACCAAATCGGTTATTTCCTACAAGAGTTATCGTGCGCACAAGTTTTGCGACAATTTTTGAACATTTGTGGGGGAGGTTCCTGAATGAGTTGACCTATATGGCACATCTTCGAACTTAAATCGAATCTGGACAAAATATTTCGATACCCAAAATTTGAACCGAATTGATTGATCCGTTCGAGAGTTATCGTGCGCACCGACAGACAGACAGACGGACGGACATTGCTAGATCTACTCAAAATTGTCTGAAACGGATATCGTACAAACATACTTGGGGTCTAAAACCATTATTTCGATGAGGCACATTTTTGGTCGTATCAAAGTGTTAATACCCTCTTTAGCTTAAAGGCTGAGGGTATAAAAACAAAATTGTATTAGCTATCCCAATAAAAAACGACGCCACCAATGTTCAATATAAATTTAAGATATTATGATCAAATTGGAGGTACACCCTAATGTATATATACATTCATACGTATGAGTATTTGCAATAAACTGCAGTGTATAACAAAAGTAAAGGCATGTCTCATACACATACATGTATATGTCATAAATTCCTATGTATGTACAATGTACATATGTTTATATTCGTGAGTGTATGTTTGTTTAATATGCCTATAAAGTCCACATTTGTTGTTGTTATTATTGTTGTTGCCAAACGTTTAATTAAAACACAATTTGTTTGCGAGCTATACTTTATGCACTGATACAGTTATTGCTCTTCGCGTTGTTGATGTTAGCGTTAGTGTTGTTGTTGCTGTCATTGTTGTTATAGTTATTGTTGCTGTAATTGTTATTATTTATAATGAACAATACTGGCGCTATTGCTATTGTCATCTGTTGTTGTTGCCACAGTTATGCGCAAACTCTAAATAAATTGCTCGGTTTTTTTGCTGTTGTTGTCTCGTTTTGGGAAGAGTATAAATCTCAAAGAAATCCATGCACAGTATGTGACACAGAAGCTACATCATCACATCGCCTCCTCCCCCACTCCTGCCACCTTCCCTTATTGGGTTCACCACTTTATACACAAAAGCCTTGCTTAGAAATTGCGTGTTGTTTGTGATTCCGATATACACGCATGACTTGTGTGAACATGATTTAGTTTCTCTGTGTTCTTCTTCTTCCGCTTCGCTTCTCTTTTGCTACGCTTTTGTATGTCACATAGCCGAGGACATTGAGCGGAGGAGGTTTAAGTGTTCTTGACACTGTCACTTGTCGTTTTGGATTTTAGTCGGTCAGTTGGTTAATCGATCAACGTTGAACCACTACTCTTAAAAGTTGTATGTATGTATGTGTGTGCAGTGTGCTTTATGATTGCTCAGTTATTATAACTGTCTAGCGTGCATATGCGTGGGTGGGAATATGTGTGAAAAATGTATTTGCTCACATGTGTCATTCGTCTGACATGATCGATCAATCAGTCAGTCAATCAATTGATCAGCGAGTGGGTCAATGGTCGATAGAATATGGAGTATATTAAAGTATATTTTAATATTTGCAGGCATCATATACTCAAAGAGTGGCACATCTTAAAAAAATGCAGTTTCCAGAAAATCGCATTTTAAGTTGGCGATTGAAATTTGACTTCCCAACTTAAAAATATTATTACACATAAAATAAAATAACTACTTGGACCATATTTTGCAAGCAGTGCTAAATTTTTATGCAAGATCAAGCATGTTTTGTAGTGGGGTTTTGTGCTTCATAAACTCAAAAAAAATTGTTCTTGAATTATGCCAAACCCGTAGTAAATGAGCTGTAACTCATTTGGAGATATGAGCATGAAAATTTGACACAATATAAAGTAGAAGTCGTAGAAAAAATAGAAATTGCTAACTCAGTTATGCCACTCTTCGAGTAAATGAGCGATATGATGATTTTTTTTGCAAAATGAGTTTTAGTGAAACGGCCTTAAGATAAAAAGAAGATCCCTCCTAATGTTGACGAGTAGCGCAAACGTTTTGCGGACACTTAACGTATTGATGGATGTTGGCAATTTCAAAGCAAAAGTGTGACCATGAACCTGTTTTTCCACTGTTTGCCATTTTGGTTGGTGCCGTCAGGTTTCTTGGGGCTTTTAGGCCAATATTTCAGGAAGTATGAACTTGCACAAGAAAAAATTGCACCGTCGTAAAGTTAGCCGCAAGGAAAACTTACTGAAAAAAATTTCAAAACTATCCGAGAGGAGCTCTTAAACTTAACTTTATCCGAGTTTTGTGTGGGAGGTACCCGAAGGGGTGGACCGATATATTTCATATTCCAAACTGATACATGAGTGGATGAAATAATACGATGTGGAAAGTCTCCACCAATCAGAAACTCATTGCGAGAATTATCTTGCGCATTTGCCATTTTGGTTGGTGTCGTCGGGGTTTCATGCAGCTTTTAAGCCAATACCTCAGGAAGTATGGACTTGCGCAGGAAAAAATTGTACCGTCGTAAAGAGAGCCGCAAGTACAACCTAATGAAAGATATTTCGAAATGATCCGAGAGGTGCTCTTAAACTTCACTTTATCCGAATTTTGTGTGGGAGGTACCCGAAGGAAGGAGTGGACCGAGATAGTCCATATTCGAACCCGATCTGTTTCTGGAAGAAATAATACGATGTACAAAGTTTGGATCAAATCGATTGCTACCTTCGAGAGTTACCGTTCACACCAGAACATTTTTGAACTTTTGTGGGGGAGGTACCGGAAGGAGTGGACCGATATGACCCATCTTCCAACTTAAACTAAGTTTGGACAAAATATTACCCAAATGTTGGTTCGAATCGATTGATCCGTTCGAGGGTTATTCTGCGCACCAGCCAGGACGGACATGGCTAAATCGACTTCAAATTGTCTGAAACGTTTTTGGTCGTATCAAAGTGTATATCAGCAAAAATTTCTAAAATCGTCTATTCCATTTCAAAAAAATCAAAAAAAAAATTTGATACTACATCTACAAATCTGTTTTCGTTACAAACTTTGATCGTTGCGCGCAAAAGATATGACCGTTTTAATTATGCTAATTAGAAAAAAATCTAAAAAAATCGCGGCTTAATATAGTAAGCTGTTATATCCTATTTGCGTCAACTGAATTCGCACACTTTGCGATGATGCAAAAAAAATGCGAAAAGTTTCAATTTGTTTAAATTTGTTAAATAATTTCACGTATTTACAAACTAATTTTTGAAACAATATCGCTTATACTTACAAAAAAATATATAAAAAAATTATAGCAGCATCCAGACATTGTGAGGAATAAAATGAAACGTAAGTCGTGAAGTTTGGAGCTATAGTATTCATGCTATTTGCAAAAATACAAGGAAAATATGACGAAAGAAATAAAAAGCATGTTATTCTAATTTTATTTTTTATGGTTTTATAGGAAAGGTTGAAGAAATAAAAATAGGTAAAAAAACTTTTTAAGTTAAACGGTTTTATGTTAAACATACATTGCAATGTTTAAGATAAATGTACTAAAACCAAAAAATAATAAAATAGATACAGTCGTGGGAATTATAAACATATGCATAGACTAGACTAAAATAAAACCGTGGGACACGTCAATTGTCTACAATAGTTGATTAAAATGTTTGTTTTGTAATGTTACACTATAATTAGGCAGTTGTTCAACCGACAACGATGGACGTGTGATAAGTAGGGCTAGAATGTGGAAACAAGCTAGCAAGCTCGATTATAAGCGAGTTTTAGGGTTTCATAGTGGTGAGCGAGTAGTACTTTTTCGATTAAAGACAAACTACGAGCAGTGAAACGCTTCCTCGCCAGGCAGCAGTGTGTATAACTATTGGAATTTCCATGAGCAAGAAATAGTAAGTAATTTCCTCACCGTCTGCGGGCCAACTGCCTAACGACGAATTAAACGATTCTTCTATCGCACATTAAGTCGATAATTTGTAGACAATTGACGTGCCCCACGGTTTTATTTTAGTCTAGTCTATGCATATGTTTATAATTCCCACGACTGTATCTATTTTATTATTTTTTGGTTTTTAGTACATTTATCTTAAACATTGCAATGTATGTTTAACATAAAACCGTTTAACTTAAAAAGTTTTTTTACCTATTTTTATTTTCTAGTTTTTAGTTTTTATTTCGCATTCTGTTTAGTTAGTTTAGTGCTTCATTATTGCAAGGTTTCTTGCCCGATAGTTTATTGCAGTCCAACTCCTCTATACGTAGTCCCTGCAAAGATCTTACTCTACTAAGAGCCACGTAGGCTTGACCTTCTTCAAACAGTTTCGCACCTAAGTATACGACTGCGTGATCCACAGTGTTGCCCTGCATTTTATGTATAGTAGAAGCCCATAATAGTATTAAAGGCAACATTCTTCTTTCAGCCGTCCCGTAATTGTACTTAGCTGGAAACTGTATGGCTTTCGGGTGTATAAGATGTACTGTATAGTGCACTGTATTCTTCTTGTCAAGCCCTTTTATTTGATACCCATATTGGTGGGATTGATAAAACCTACGTTATCCGCCATTTTGTAGCGGCCGCCATCTTGGATTTCATTTTTTTATAGTATATTGTATTCTGCTTGTTGAGCCCTTTCATTTGATACCCATATTGATGGGATTTATATAACCTACGTTATCCGCCATTTTGTAGCGGCCGCCGTCTTGGATTTCAATTTTTTATAGTATATTGTATTCTGCTTGTTGAGCCCTTTCATTTGATACCCATATTGATGGGACTGATAAAACCTACGTTATCCACCATTTTGTAGCGGCCGCCATCTTGGATTTCAATTTTTTATAGTATATTGTATTCTGCTTGTGTAGCCCTTTCATTTGACACCCATATTGATGGGATTGATAAAACCTACTTTATCCGCCATCTTGGATTTCAATTTTTTATAGTATATTGTATTCTGCTTGTTGAGCCCTTTCATTTGTACCCATATTGATGGGATTGATAAAACCTACGTTATCCGCCATTTGGTAGCGGCGGCCATCTTAGATTTCAATTTTGCATAGTAAATGGTATTCTACTTGTTGAGACCTTTCATTTGATACCCATTTTGAGGGGATTGATAAAACCTAAGTTTTACGCCATTTTGTAGAGGCCGCCATCTTAGATTTTAACTTTATATAGTACATTGTATTCTACTGGTTGAGCACTTTTATTTGACACCCATATTGATGGGATTGATAAAACCTACGTTATCCGTCATTTTATAGCGGCCGCCATCTTGGATTTCAATTTTTTATAGTATATTGTTGTTGAGCTTGTTGAGCCCTTTCATTTGATACCCATATTGATGGGATTGATAAAACCTACGTTATCCGCCATTTTGTAGCGGCCGCCATCTTGAATTTATAATGATAATGAATAAATATAATTGTATTGTCACCAAAATCCAAAGTGTATACAAAATTTCAGATTAATCGGTTGACAGGAAGAGGGTGAAATTTGAATTACTAAATTTGACCCAAGAATAAATAAATAATAAATAAAACAAACGGGGTGAGCTAAATAAAACCATTTAAAAATGTTTGAGTTCATCGTCGTTTTCGTCCAAATGTCACGCAATAACGAAGATATTTCGTTGCAACAAATTTTTCGTATATAGTTTTCTTATTGGCGAATATTTTTAGAACATTATATTAAATCACAAGGAATTCCAATTGTGGCATAACATTAAAATAATGTTATATTGAATATTACAACATTTGAAACGCATATAAACCACGTAATAGTGAAAATGGCATGATGAGCATCCGATTTTCCAAAACAGCGAATCCATCCCTCTTATTTGATATACATTTTGTGAAATTCCATTTGGCGACCACGATGTAGCATCAGTTGCATGTTAGGGTGTAAAAAACAGTAAAATGCCCATAATTTCCACGAAGTACATTTGCATTTTATGCGCATCCGATTTCAATGATCACCATTAAAAAATACATCATCCAATGTCATTTCAATCCGTTCCATCAAGAACCGTGGATGTAGCATCGCACTCAGTTTTTAGAAAAAATCTATTATATCTCCGGATTCGCGAACGTTTTTCAATATCTGTTTTCGCACATTTTAAATATGCGTTTCGCTCTATTTATCTAAGTAGGAATAACACATCTAAAACGCGTCTAAATACGCGATATTTTCAAAAACATTTTTTGCAGATTTTCAAAATTTGAGGGGTATCATATCCGCCGATCTAGTGGATGGATTTAGACGCGCAAAGGCTTGTTAGATTCAAAACGTAAAAAAACTAAATTCACGCAGGTTTCCACTGAAATCGAATGGCATTTGTAAATTTTGAATCCAAAAAACTGGTTTTTTAGAAAAATATACGCACGAAAATTTCGACTTTAAGCTGAGATTGTTGTGAACCTTTGAAGGCTACACGCCCGAGTTATACATCAAAAAATGCGTATTCGCGAGTACTACAATCTCATAATCAGTTTTTAAACGAGTACAGTTGCGCGTCCCGATTAGAGCAAAAATTCAAAAAACCCAATTTTTCAGTCTTCAAAATGTCAGCATCCGTTTGAGATTGATGCAGTGGTTATATTAAAAAATCATACATTAGAAACTTCATCCCTAAAGTGTATTCTTTAACTTCTTCTTTGAACATTATACTCTACATTGTATTGTAAAGCCACTAATTGAAAATTGACTTAAAAAACTCGTTTCCTTCAACGATTTTTTCCTATTTTTTTACATTAATATGACCACAGCTTCCGCTCAAATTATAATTTTAAGAAATCCATTGGTGAATCGTGCTAAAACAGTTTATTTTACCTAAATGCGTTCAAAAGTTATGGTACATTACAACAATTCGCGAGTTACAATACCCCATACCTCAGTTTCAACATAAGTAAATTTTCTACAAAAAGGCTTAAGGCTGAGGGTATAAACATCTGATTCATGGAGAACTCGAAATATTTAATTACGTTTAACTAAGTTTGGGAATAATTTTTGAAAAAGTTTAAGAGTTATTCGGCACTCTAGCCATTTTAGCATGTGCCGGCAGGTTGTTTTATCTTTATTATTCCATTATCTCAGGAAGTATGGACTAACTACGGAAAAAATTGTGCCGTTGTAATAGGGACCGTGAACAAAACCTTCTGCAGTGGTTTTAAATAGACCCGAAAAGAATCTTAAAACTGTACTTTTCCCAAACCGATATAGTCCATATTTCAACCGGATATATGACTGGAAGAAATAATACGATGTGCGAAGTTTTCACCAAACAGACACTCCCTGCGAAAGCATGATAGCTCTTGTGCATTTCGGATATGCTATTTTAGTTGGTGCCGTCAGGGTTTTTTGGAACTTTTAGGCCATTAGTATGGATTTGCCCCCATAAAAGGTTTTTCATCGTAAAGATGGTCGCAAGGACAACCTGCTGATGCGAGAGGACGGAGGGCTAAATCGACTCGAAATTGCCTGAAAAGGATTTCGTTCAAACATACTTGAGGTTAAACCATTATTTCGATGAGGCACATTTTTGGACGTATCAAAGTGTATAGTCTAAAGGTAATGAGTGTGGCACTTATGCGGGAAATTATAAAGTTTTGTTGGAATGTTCCCTTAATAGTGAACCGATGTAGTCCATATTCAAACCTAATCTAAGTCTGCATGAAATATTAAGATATGCAATGTTTGAAACAAAATCGGCTACTCCCTTCGAAAGTTATCGTAAGCATTATTTTAGAGATAATTTTTGAACTATTGTACCTGTAGGAGTGGACCGATATGGCTCAACGTCAGTTGATCCGTTCTATTTTAAGAAGACCATTAGATGTTCTACCTTTAATAGGTGTTCTAACTTAAGAAGACCTTTCGGAGACATTTAGAGTGCCCATTTTGAGAACCTTTAAAAGGTCTTTTAAATTATGGAGTCCTTTAGGAGGTCTTCTAACTTAAGAAGACCTTTTAGAGGTCTTCTAACTTAAGACGACATTTAGGACCAGCTTGAGAATACCTTAAGAAGACTTCTAACTTAAGAAGACTTTTAGGCGGGCTTCTAACTCAAGAGACCTTTAGGAGGCCTTCTTACTTAGACGACATTGAGGAGGTCTTCCAGCATGAGAAGACCTTAAGAGGACTTCTAAGTTAAAAGGCTTTTAGTTGCTCTTCTAACTTAAGAAGACCTTTTAGGAGGTCTTCTAACTATATATGTCTTTCAGGTGGTCTTTTACTTAAGAAGACCCTTTAGGAGGTCTTCTAACTTATGAAGACCTTTAGGAGGTCTTTTATCTATAGAAGACCAGTAGGAAGTCTTATAACTAACCATAGAAGTGCTTTAGGAGGTCTTCTTACAATAGAAATCCTTTAGGATTTAAGAAGACCTTTAGAGACCTTTTAGCTATAAGAGACCTTCACCGTGACCTTTAGAGTTCTTCTAACATAAGTAGACTTTTATGATGTCTTCTGACAATACAAATCCTTTAGGTGGTCTTCTAACTATACAAGAAGAAGGCCATTTACGAGGTTTTCTACGTTTAGAAGATCAGTAGGAGATGTTTTAACTTAAGAAGACCTTTAGGAGGTCTTCTGACTTTTTACCTTTAGAAGAACTTTAGGAGGTGTTTTAACTTAAGAAAACCTTTAGGAGGCCTTCTATGTTAGGAAAACTTTTAAGAGAGATTTTAAATATAGGTTGTTCTAACTTAATAAGGCTTTTAGCAGGTCCTCTAACTTTACGAAGTTTTTTACCTTTGGAAGAAATTTAGGAGGTGTTTTAACTTAAGAAGATCTTTAGGTGGTCTTCTAACTATACAAGACCTTTAGGAGGTCTTCTACCTTAGGAAGACCACTTACGAATTTTTTTACCTTTAGAATAACTTTAGGAGGTGTTTTAACTTAGGAAAACCTTTAGGAGGCCTTCTATGTTAAGAAAACTTTTAAGAGGCATTTTAAATATAGAAGACCATTCAGAGATTCTCTAACTAAAGAAGACCTTTAGGTTGTTCTAAGTTAAGAAGAACTTTAGCAGGTCCTCTAACTTTAGAAGTTTTTACCTTAGGAGAACTTTAGGAGGTCTTTTAACTTAAGAAGATCTTTAGGAGGACTTCCAACTTAAGTAGACCTTTAGGAAGTCTTTTAATTTAATAACACCTTTAGGAGGTCTTCTGACATAAGAATACTTTTAGGAGATGTTCTAACTTAAGAAGACTTTTAGGATGTCTTCTAAATTTAAGTAGACTTTTACTGTTGTTGTTGTAGCAACGCAAATGTTTTCGTTCGTGTTTTATTTCAGTTATCAGGTTGTATCCAGATTCAAGAATTCTGCAACCTGGACTGGTTGCGTCCATAAGGAATCAGGAGACAGGTGAGTGGGGTTGGCTGGGCAGCTAAACAAATGCAGTATATCGTGTGGCCAGTCCACATGCTGGACATGTGTGGCGTCAATTCGGTCCCAATACGAATTGAGGCGGCTGCATCGTCCGGATCTTAGCCGGATCTTAAAATCACTCGTGTTTGCCTTGGCAACTGGCTTTCTTTTGCTGCGATGGATGGGGGGTGGTCTCAAAGTACGGCATTCACACTGTATCTCTGTACTGCCTGCGCAACCATGTCAGTGTGAATGCTATCCAAGTCTGCATGATAAGCTCGTTGGTCTAGAGGTTCTCTTTTATACCTTTGGACACCTCTCTCTAGATCATGAAGATCTCTCCTGACGTGCCTGGGAGCCTGTCCATTAAATTGTGACAGGGATGCTCACTGCGATAACACCCAAGCAGGTACTACATCGACATCTTATTGTGTGGACGCACCGGTAAAATCTTCGTCTCCTCATGAAGATGGCCCATTGGTGTCATGAGGAGGCACCCTGTTGCAGTCCTCAGGGCAGCATTCTGGCAGTTTTAATCTTCTTCCACTCCGTAGTGCTAACTTTTGCAGACCACGCTGGCGCCGCATAGCTTACCACAGACCGGCCTATTGCATTGTAGGTGGTCAACAAGGTTTCTTTTTTTATTAGTTCTTCCTAGTTAAGAGGACCTTTAGGATGTCTTTCAACTTAAGAAGAAGGTGTTCCAACTTACGTACACCTTTAGGAGGTATTCTAACCTTAGATGATCTTCCACCTTAAGTGGGTCTTCTAAGAACAGAAGTCTTTTAGGAGACCTTTTACCTTTAGAAGACCTTTTGACTGTATTCCACCTTTAGTAAACATTTAGGAGGGCTTCTACGTTTAGAATACCTTTGGGAGGTCTTCTTCTTTTTGAAGACCTTTCGAAGGTCTTCTACTTTTCGAAGACCTTTAGGAGGTCTTATAACTTAAGAACCCCTTTAAGATGTATTCTTACTGTAGAAGAACATTAGGAAGTATTCTAAGTTAAGAAGGTCTTTAGGAGGTCTTCTACCTAGAGGAGACCTTTAGGAGGTCCTGTAACTTAAGAAGATCATTTACGCTACATAACTGTAGCTTAAGAAGATTATTTCATTTCTAATTATAGAAGACCTTTAAGAGGTCTTATATTTTTAGAAGACTTTTAAGAGGTCTTCTGTCTATAGCAGGTCTTTGAAAGATCTTCGGGCCATAGCATAACTATAGAAGGTATTTTGTCCCTAGATGACTTTTAAAGTGTCTTCCATCCATAGAAAACCTTTAAAAGACCTTTAGGAGGTCTTATATCTACAGAAGACTTTTAGAAGGTTTCCTATACCTTAAGAGGTCTTCTGTCCATTACAGACCTATAGGAGGTCTTCTATTTTTAGAAGACTGTTAAGAGGTCTTCTGTCTATAGCAGGTCTTTGGAAGATCATCGGACCATAGCATAACTAGAGAAGGAACTATACTAAGAACTATTATGTCCCTAGATGACTTTTAAAATGTCTTCCATCCATAGAAAACTTTTAGAAGACTTTTAGGAGAAAAAGACTTTCAGAAGGTTTCCTATACCTTAAAGGTCTTCTGTCTATTACAGACCTTTAGAAAGTCTTCTATCTCTAGAAGTTCTTTATGAGCATTCTATCGTTGGAAGTGTTTTTTTTATTTGATACCTATATATGGGTCTCTCTCTATAGAAGATATTCTTTGCATAGAAGAACTTTAAGGGGTACTCTGCATATGTGGAAGACCTCTAAGATGTCTTCTTTCCATGGACGACCTTTTGGAGGTTTTCTATTCATAAAAATATTTTCGGGGGTTTTCTTTTCATTGGTTTTCTGTGCATAGAAGAACGTTAGGTATTCTTTCCACGGACGATCTTTTGGAGGTATTTTTAGTATAGGGGACCATCCGGAGGTATTCTATCTATAGAGGAACTTTAGGAAATCTTCTATATATGACCATTATGAGGTTTTCTGTCTGTAGAATACCTGTAGGAAATTTGTATAGAAGATTTCTTTCTGATGTTTTCATAAAGTACCTTTCGGGGGATTTTTCGTCCAGTGAAGACTTTTCGGGGTCTTCTTTCCATAAAAGACCTTTGAAGGTTTTCGATCCAAAGAAGATCTTTGGAGGTTTTCTGTCTAAAAAATATTTTTCGGATTCATCTGTTTGCGGAAGACCTTTACGGGGTCTTCTATTAATAGAAGACTTTTTGATTCCTGAATAGCTTTTGGTAGAGCTTTTGTCTGTTGAAGTCTTCTGTTATACATAGGCATATAGAAGAGCTTAAGGGAGTGTTTTATATCTTGAATACCTTTAGAAGGTCCTAAATTTGCTAAAAAACTTTTATGAGGTATATTTAATGTTGAGGACCTCTATTTGTAAAAGATTCTTTGGAGATGCTTTTTCTGTAAAACACGTTTTGGCTGCCTTTTATATATAGAATATTGTTGAATACCTATTCCATTATCCAACTTCGAGAACGAGCGTTCTGCTATAGCCTCTTTGATAATCAGGTAGGTACTGACATTTAAAATATAAAATATAATTTTAATGTGATTCATCCTACAACAACAGCGTTTCAATTTATTAAATTATGTTCTTCTCCACAATAGCTGATACCGATCCCATCATTTCGACGCTATGATGGGTCATTAAAACAAATTACGCTATAGATTTCATTTAATAGCCACAGATGTTCCGACTTAATTATTATTCATATTCATGACGATATTTGTAAGAAATCTACTTATACACCGCTTTGCCAAAGAAATCTGGAGAATTGTTTTCTAAGTCTATTTATTTGTTTTTACGTGTTTTTTTTCGTTCTCTGCCTGTAAAATATTTATTATTAAGTTATTCAAAAACACTTCGGCACAAGCCATCCGCTTTTTATCCAAACAAGATGTGTGTGTAAATAAGATGAGAATTTTTCCACTTCCATAATTTAAAGAAGCAGCCAACTATGCGGGCGGGTTTGTGGAATGCGTTACGTATTTCCGTGTGTGATTTCCTTTTCGCCGTTTGTTGTTGTTGTCGATTAACTTAGACGCTTTGAGAGAAACAATAGCCGATTCTTTTTCACGCCACCTAAAGTACCTCCAACTAAACAACAACCGCCGATTAAATGAATCTCTTTTGATTCGTGTGGCGTGTCTGTGTTTGCGGATTAGAAAGAACTTTAAGTGGCGTTTTACTTGTTTGTTTTATTCGCAAAGCGGCCTAGCCTCCGGCTGACTGTCTGGCAAGCATTTGTTTTATGGTGTTCAGAGATTTTGTTTGCTTTCGCAGTTCCAACGCCGATGATAACCTGTTTGGCACTTTTTTTGTGTTTTGTATTAAAAAAAACAAGAAGAAGACAAAAATGATACGTATGCCTAATTTGTTTGACGTTTGTTTTTTTTTTTTTGTTTTACTTTTTTTCTTCTTTGTAATTAGTTTTTGTTGTTGCATCATTGTGTATTTATTTTGTTTTGTTTTTTTTTTTTGTATTTAATTATTTTTCTTTATTGAATTCTAAACAAAAGTGTTTAGAAGATTATTAGAAATTGGATTTGAAATACCCCCACACGTCAATATAATGGTCATTCCAGCGGTTTCTAATGCATCAAAAACAAACATTGACAATGGAATTACTTAGGCCGTCTATCAGTTGGAGGTACTCTATTAGTGGAAAACCTATCTATGGAAAACTTTTGGATGTCTTCTGTCTATGGAAGAACTTTAGGAGGTCATTACAGTAGAGGACCCAAAGTCCCATCTACTATACAGTAGACAACCCAAGGGGCCATCTACCCTACAGTAGACGACCCAAAGGGCCATCTACTCTACAGTAGACGACCCAAAGGGCCATCTACTCTACAGTAGACGACCCAGAGGGCCATCTACTGTACAGTAGACGACCCAAAGGGCCATCTACTGTACAGTAGACGACCCAAAGGGCCATCTACTCTACAGTAGACGACCCAAAGGGCCATCTACTCTACAGTAGACGACCCAAAGGGCCATCTACTCTACAGTAGACGACCCAAAGGGCCATCTACTCTACAGTAGACGACCGAAAGGGCCATCTACTCTACAGTAGACGACCGAAAGGGCCATCTACTCTACAGTAGACGACCCAAAGGGCCATCTACTCTGCAGTAGACGACCCAAAGTGCCACCTACTTTAGAGGAGACGAGCCAAGGGGTCAGGTACTCTACAATAGACGACATAAAGGGCTATCTACTCTACAATAGACGGCACAAAGGGTCATCTACTCTACAGTAGACGACCCATAGGGCCATCTGCTCTGCAGTAGACGACCCAAAGGGTCATCTACTCTACAGTAGACGACCCAAAGGGCCATCTATTCTGCAGTAGACGACCCAAAGGGCCATATACTCTACTGTAGACGACCCAAAGGGGCATATACTCTATAGTAGACGACCCAAAGGGCCATCTACTCTACAGTAGACGACCCAAAGGGCCATCTACTCTACAGTAGACGACCCGAAGGGCTATCTACTTTAGAGGAGACGAGCCAAGGGGTCAGGTACTCTACAATAGACGACATAAAGGGCTATCTACTCCACAATAGACGGCACAAAGGGTCATCTACTCTACAGTAGACGACCCATAGGGCCATCTACTCTGCAGTAGACGACCCAAAGGGCCATCTACTCTACAGTAGACTACCCAAAGGGGCATCTACTCTACAGTAGACGACCCAAAGGGGCATCTACTCTATAGTAGACGACCCAAAGGGCCATCTACTCTACAGTAGACGACCCAAAAGGCCATCTACTCTACAGTAGGCGACCCAAAGGGCCATCTGTACCTGACCCCTTGGCTCGTCTCCTCTAAAGTAGATAGCCCTTCGGGTCGTCTACTCTACAGTAGACGACCCAAAGGGCCATCTACTCTACAGTAGACGACCCAAAGGGCCATCTACTCTACAGTAGACGACCCAAAGGGCCATATACTCTACAGTAGACGACCCGAAGGGCTATCTACTTTAGAGGAGACGAGCCAAGGGGTCAGGTACTCTACAATAGACGACATAAAGGGCTATCTACTCCACAATAGACGGCACAAAGGGTCATCTACTCTACAGTAGACGACCCATAGGGCCATCTACTCTGCAGTAGACGACCCAAAGGGCCATCTACTCTACAGTAGACGACCCAAAGGGGCATCTACTCTACAGTAGACGACCCAAAGGGGCATCTACTCTATAGTAGACGACCCAAAGGGCCATCTACTCTACAGTAGACGACCCAAAGGGCCATCTACTCTACAGTAGGCGACCCAAAGGGCCATCTGCTCTACAGTAGACGACCCAAATGGCCATCTACTTTACAGTAGACGACCCAAAGGACCATCTACTCTAAAGTAGACGACCCAATGGGCCATCTATTCTACTGTAGACGACCCAAAGGGGCATATACTCTATAGTAGACGACCCAAAGGGCCATCTACTCTATAGTAGACGACCCAAAGGGCCATCTACTCTACAGTAGACGACCCAAAGGGCCATCTACTCTACAGTAGACGACCCAAAGGGCCATCTACTCTACAGTAGACGACCCGAAGGGCTATCTACTTTAGAGGAGACGAGCCAAGGGGTCAGGTACTCTACAATAGACGACATAGAGGGCTATCTACTCAACAATAGACAACCCAAAGGACCATCTAATCTACAGTAGACGACCCAAAAGCGCCATCTACTCTACACTAGACGACCCAAAGGGCCATCTACTCTACAGTAGACGACCCAAATGGCGATTTACTCTACATTAGACGACCCAAAGGGCCATCTACTTTACAGTAGACGACCCAAAGGGCCATCTACTCTACAGTAGACGACCCAAAGGGCCATCTACTCTACAGTAGACGACCCAAAGGGCCATCTACTCTACAGTAGACGACCCAAAGGGCCATCTACTCTACAGTTGACGACCCAAATGGCCATCTAATCTACAGTAGGCGACCCATAGGGTCATCTACTCTACAGTAGACGACCCAAACAAAAACTCTTTCCTAATTTTTAAAATAATTCCATTACCATTTGTAATTGACTTCTATTAATTGTTTTCCTCTTCCTATTTGTTCTCACTTTTATTCAAACGTTGTTGTTATTCATCAGTTATCGTTCTGATTTACACATTAGAAATAATTGAAATAGTCGAACGACGACGAGGCCTAAAACAATCGATACTCTCAAATAAATTCATTGCCTGGGTGAAGGGGGAGGGGGAATGGCGAAATGAATATTTATTAACTCAACCACTTAGCTGTACAGGTGTTTCGGCGAAAAAAGTTGCTGCTCATTAAATATTTCAATATCCGATAGTAGAACTGGATTCTAAACCCAAGAAAAAAGACAGAATAAAAAAGAAACGTCATAGCAAAAGTAAAGAACTTGAATTCAAATTGTGAGCAAAGTCAATGAACGTTTGAATAAAACAAATCATAATTGGAGAGGTATTTCTGTGTTGCAGCGAGTTAGGATTTCTTTTTTGTTTCATGTTGACTCTTATTTATCTAGGTCAAGTTCCTAAAAGCAAACATTTTTTTCATAAGTATGTAAATAACGGGGTGAAAATAAAGTTAATTAAATCTAATTGTTTTGGATTTGAAAATATGTTAAAAAATAATTAGAATTACCTTTCGAAGATTGTGTGTCAAAAAATGAAAGTGTGACTTCTAGAGGAGTGGAACTGGACAGTTAAATTAGCAATTTAGGACTATGATCTCTCGGAATTGATTGACAATAATTATTTGGAAACTGTAATCATTTTATGGGGGTTTTCAGCTCATTGTTAATTCACAAATTAGTCGTAAAAATGTAATGCAGTTTTAAAACGTCATTCCTTCCATCTCAAGAAGGGGCTTCCCCAGCAAATGCAACCACAAGACAACAATAAAATTAATTACTTTGTGTTTTTTTTTTTCATTTCTTAGAATAATAAAAAAGTGGTTATTCGGTTAGTTAGACAGGTATGCGTATAATCGACACAAACTATTTGGAATGTAATTGGATGTTAATGAATTCAAGTAACCAGAGGTTCGAAGAAGTAATAGAAGTACAGTGTTTTACAGGCAGACAAATATAAATAGATCGATTCACATTACCATTTGTGGAGTACCCAATTGCCTTTGACTGTTGAAATCCTATACAAACTTTATCAACAAATGTTGAAAATTGTTCTATATTCCTATGGAAATTTTCTCAACAATTGTTGTTGAAAAATTTCCTATAGACCCTTTGGGTCGTCTGCTGTAAAGTAGATTGCCGTTTGGGTCGTCTACTGTAGAGGAGATGTCTCCTTTGAGTCGTCTACTGTAGAGTAGATGGCCCTTTGGGTCGTCTACTGTAGAGTAGATGGCCCTTTGGGTCTTCTACTGTAGAGTAGATGGCCCTTTGGGTCGTCTACTGTAGAGTAGATGGCCCTTTGGGTCGTCTACTGTAGAGTAGATGGCCCTTTGGGTCGTCTACTGTAGAGTAGATGGCCCTTTGGGTCGTCTACTGTAGAGTAGATGGCCCTTTGGGTCGTCTACTGTAGAGTAGATGGCCCTTTGGGTCGTCTACTGTAGAGTAGATGGCCCTTTGGGTCGTCTACTGTAGAGTAGATGGCCCTTTGGGTCGTCTACTGTAGAGTAGATGGCCCTTTGGGTCGTCTACTGTAGAGTAGATGGCCCTTTGGGTCGTCTACTGTAGTGTAGATGGCCCTTTGGGTCGTCTACTGTAGACTAGATGGCCCTTTGGGTCGTCTACAGTAGAGTAGATGGCCCTTTGGGTCGTCTACTGTAGAGTAAATGGGCCTCTGGGTCGTCTACTGTATAGTAGATGGCCCTTTGGGTCGTCTACTGTAGACTAGATGGCCCTTTGGGTCGTCTACTGTAGAGTAGATGGCCCTTTGGGTCGTCTACTGTAGAGTAGATGGCCCTTTGGGTCGTCTACTGTAGTGTAGATGGCCCTTTGGGTCGTCTACTGTAGACTAGATGGCCCTTTGGGTCGTCTACAGTAGAGTAGATGGCCCTTTGGGTCGTCTACTGTAGAGTAAATGGGCCTCTGGGTCGTCTACTGTATAGTAGATGGCCCTTTGGGTCGTCTACTGTAGACTAGATGGCCCTTTGGGTCGTCTACAGTAGAGTAGATGGCCCTTTGGGTCGTCTACTGTAGAGTAGATGGCCCTTTGGGTCGTCTGATGTAGAGTAGATGGCCCTTTGGGTCGTCTACTGTAGCGTAGATGGCCCTTTGGGTCGTCTACTGTAGAGTAGATGGCCCTTTGGGTCGTCTACTGTAGAGTAGATGGCCCTTTGGGTCGTCTACTGTAGAGTAGATGGCCCTTTGGGTCGTCTACTGTAGAGTAGATGGCCCTTTGGGTCGTCTACTGTAGAATAGATGGCCCTTTGGGTCGTCTACTGTAGAGTAGATGGCCCTTTGGGTCGTCTACTGTAGAGTAGATGGCCCTTTGGGTCGTCTACTGTAGTGTAGATGGCCCTTTGGGTCGTCTACTGTAGAGTAGGTGGCCCTTTGGATCGTCAACTGTATAGTATATGGCCATTTGGGTCGTCTACTGTAGCGTAGATAGCCGTTTGGGTCGTCTTCTTTGAGTCGTCTACTGCAGAGTAGATGACTCTTTGGGTCGTCTACTGTTGATGGCCCTTTGGGTCGTCTACTGTAGAGTAGATGGCCCTTTGGGTCGTCTACTGTAGAGTAGATGGCCCTTTGGGTCGTCTACTGTAGAGTAGATGGCCCTTTGGGTCGTCTTGTAGAGTAGATGACCCTTTGGGTGGTCTACTGTAGAGTAGATGGCCCTTTGGGTCGTCTACTGTAGAGTAGATGGCCCTTTGGGTGGTCTACTGTAGAGTAGATGGCCCTTTGGGTCGTCTTGTAGAGTAGATGGCCCTTTGGGTGGTCTACTGTAGAGTAGATGGCCCTTTGGGTGGTCTACTGTAGAGTAGATGGCCCTTTGGGTCGTCTACTGTAGAGTAGATGGCCCTTTGGGTCGTCTACTGTAGAGTAGATGGCCCTTTGGGTCGCCTACTGTAGAGTAGATGGCCCTTTGGGTCGTCTTGTAGAGTAGATGGCCCTTTGGGTCGTCTACTGTAGAGTAGATGGCCCTTTGGGTCGTCTTATGTAGAGTAGATGGCCCTTTGGGTCGTCTACTGTAGAGTAGATGGCCCTTTGGGTCGTCTACTGTAGAGTATATGGCCCTTTTGATCGTCTACTGTAGAGTATATGGCCCTTTTGATCGTCTACTGTAGAGTAGATGGCCCTTTGGGTCGTCTCCTGTAGAGTAGATGGCCCTTTGGGTCGTCTACTGTAGTGTAGATGGCCCTTTGGGTCGTCTACTGTAGAGTAGATGGCCCTTTGGTTCGTCAACTGTATAGTAGATGGCCATTTGGGTCGTCTACTGTAGCGTAGATAGCCGTTTGGGTCGTCTTCTTTGAGTCGTCTACTGTTGATGGCCCTTTGGGTCGTTTACTGTAGAGTAGATGGCCCTTTGGGTCGTCTACTGTAGAGTAGATGGCCCTTTGGGTCGTCTACTGTAGAGTAGATGGCCCTTTAGGTCGTCTGCTGTAGAGTAGATGGCCCTTTGGGTCGTCTACTGTAGTGTAGATGGCCCTTTGGGTCGTCTACTGTAGAGTAGATGGCCGTTTGGTTCGTCAACTGTATAGTAGATGGCCATTTGGGTCGTCTACTGTAGCGTAGATAGCCGTTTGGGTCGTCTTCTTTGAGTCGTCTACTGTTGATGGCCCTTTGGGTCGTTTACTGTAGAGTAGATGGCCCTTTGGGTCGTTTACTGTAGAGTAGATGGCCCTTTGTGTCGTCTACTGTAGAGTAGATGGCCCTTTGGGTCGTCCACTGTAGAGTAGATGGCCCTTTGGGTCGTCTACTGTAGAGTAGATGGCCCTTTGGGTCATCTACTGTAGAGTAGATGGCCCTTTGGGTGGTCTACTGTAGAGTAGATGGCCCTTTGTGTCGTCTACTGTAGAGTAGATGGCCCTTTGGGTCGTCTACTGTAGAGTAAATGGCCCTTTGGGTCGTCTACTGTAGAGTAGATGGCCCTTTGGGTCGTCTTGTAGAGTAGATGGCCCTTTGGGTGGTCTACTGTAGAGTATATGGCCCTTTTGATCGTCTACTGTAGAGTAGATGGCCCTTTGGGTCGTCTACTGTAGAGTATATGGCCCTTTTTATCGTCTACTGTAGAGTAGATGGCCCTTTGGGTCGTCTCCTGTAGAGTAGATGGCCCTTTGGGTCGTCTTGTAGAGTAGATGGCCCTTTGGGTGGTCTACTGTAGAGTATATGGCCCTTTTGGTCGTCTACTGTAGAGTAGATGGCCCTTTGGGTCGTCTACTGTAGAGTAGATGGCCCTTTGGGTCGTCTTGTAGAGTAGATGGCCCTTTGGGTGGTCTACTGTAGAGTATATGGCCCTTTTGGTCGTCTACTGTAGAGTAGATGGCCCTTTGGGTCGTCTACTGTAGAGTAGATGGCCCTTTGGGTCGTCTGCTGTAGAGTAGATGGCCCTTTGGGTCGTCTACTGTAGTGTAGATGGCCCTTTGGGTCGTTCTTCTTAGCCTATCAATGAAAGAGAATAGTTAGTTTTTCAAAAATATTTTTATTATTCAATATAATCTCCTGAAACTTCAATACACTTAGTCCAACGCCTTTCTAGCAATTCTATCCCTTGATTAAAATAGTTTTCCTCAAGGTCTTCAAAATATCGGTTTACAACTGTAATTGCATTTCATTTGAGGTAAAACGCCTGGGAGCAAGGAATTTTTTTAGATTTGGGAACAAGTAAAAGTCAGTGGGAGCTAAATCAGGAGAATAAGGTGGGTGGTCAAGCAACTCGTACTTTAATTCGTTGATTTTAGCCATTGTTAAAACACTCTTGTGCGCTGGTGCGTTGTCTTGATGAAAAATTATTTTTTTGTGTTGTAAGCCAGGACGTTTTTCTCGAATTTGTACATTTAATTGATCCAAAAGGTTGCAATAGTACTCTGAAGTTATTGTTTTACCCTTTTGCAGATAGTCAATCAATAAAATACCTTTGAAGTCCCAAAAAATCGTTGCCATTGAATTGTTTTTGCCTTCTTTGGGGCACTTCCTCCAGCTTCAGTCCATTGTTTGGATTGTTCTTTTGTCTCTGGAGTATAGTGGTGGATCCATGTCTCATCAACAGTTATAAAACGACGCTTAAAATCCATTTAATTTCGCTTAAAACGATCCAAACAAGCTTGAGAAATGTTAATTTTTATGCGGTTTTGATCGATTGTTAACAAATGCGGCACCCATCTTCCAGAAAGCTTTTTCATCTGTAGTTTTTCATGCAAAATTAAATGGACTCGATCATTTGAGATGCCCATGATATTAGCAATTTCATGCACTTTTATTCGTCGATCATTTAATACCATATCATGCACTTTGGCTGCAATTTCTGTTGTTGTTGCTGTTTTTGGACGTCCACTACGTGGTTCATCTTCAATGCTTGTACGACCACGTTTAAATTCAGCAACATAATTTTTTATTGTTGCATATGAAGGATCACTTTCACCTAACACATTCACCATATCATTATGAACTTCTTGTCCCGATAAACCTTTTTTATGTAAATATTTAATGACAGCACGCATTTCTAATTTTTCCATTGTAAAAAATTGCGGATGCGTCTTTTTTGAAAACCTGTTTCTATATAAAGAAACAAAATTTAACATGTGTTCATAACAGAAATGGAAGTTTCCAAAACACTTAACTTTTTTTCGGCTTATACCGCGCTTTTTGTGCTAGGCTAAGAAGTTTCCGAACTGCCCTCGTAGAGTAGGTGGCCCTTTGTTTCGTCTACTGTAGAGAAGATGGCCCTTTGGGTCGTCTACTGTAGAGTAGATGGCCCCTTGGTTCGTCTACTGTAGAGTAGATGTCCCTTTGGGTCGTCTACTGTAGAGTAGATGGCCCTTTGGGTCGTCTACTGAAGAGAAGATGGCCCTTTTGGTCGTTTACTGTAGAGTAAATGGCCCTCGGGGTCGTCTGCTGTAGAGTAGATGGCCCCTTGGGTCGTCTGCTGTAGAGTAGATGGCCCTTTGGGTCGTTTACTGTAGAGTAAATGGCCCTCGGGGTCGTCTGCTGTAGAGTAGATGGCCCATTTGGGTCGTCTGCTGTAGAGTAGATGGCCCTTTGGGTTGTCTACTGTAGAGTAGATGGCCCTTTGGATCGTCCCCTTGGGTCGTCTGCTGTAGAGTACATGAGCCTTTGTGTCGCCTACTGTAGAGTAGATGGCCCTTTGGGTCGTCTGCTGTAGAGTAGATGGCCCTTTGGGTCGTCTGCTGTAGAGTACATGGCCCTTTGGGTCGTCTTCTGTAGAGTAAATGGCCCTTTGTGTCGCCTACTGTAGAGTAGATGGCCCTTTGGGTCGTCTGCTGTAGAGTAGATAGATATAGATAAATTTCTATAGGAAATTTTTCACCAATTGGTGAATTGGTGGTCATTTTCTATAGGATAATTTTCAATAATTAGTGATAAATTTCTATCAGAAAATTTTCACCATTTGGTGATCAATTTTTATGGGAAAATTTTCACAAATTGTTGATAATTTTTTTTCACAAATTCGTGATAAATTTCTATAGGAAACTTTTCACCAATTGGTGATGTTTCAAAGAGAAATATCGTTGCTCCATATTATAATTCAAAACACTGTACCACTACTACCACTCTTCGAAAATTGTTTTATTTCCATGTATTATTAATGTTTTTGTTTCAATTGTACAACTTGGTGTTTGACAACAACATCAGCAACAACAACAACAATAGATATGTTTGACGGCATATCTGAGTGACTAGATAGGCTGTTTAGGAATGTCTCGTTGACTGGGTGGGGGTAGGCAAACAAGGCGGTTGGTTTTCTATAATAACGTGTACCAACATACGAACATATGTACGAGTATGAACATTTTTATATTTATACACATGTATTTCGATTTCAATTTCAATTAAAAATTCAACAATCGTTAGCTATTGACAGGCAGCGAGACAGTCAGACAGACAATTGTGATTTTTATATGACATATCTATCAAGTTTTTCGTGATTTTTTTTGCTTCAATTTTTGTGTTGTATTTACTTACATTGTTGTTGTTATTGTTGCTACTGTAGAAGCGTATTGAAATGAATTTTCAATTTGTAATTAATTCCAAAAATAAAATAAAACTCAAAAAAGACAAAACTCTTTGCCTGTAACCTTGAATTAACAAAAATATTTGCCCGGAAGGAAATAAATACATATAATTTTTCAAAAATTCTGAAATTTTGCAAAAATAAACAAATACGAATTTTGAAAAATTATTTTGTCTATTTCATTATTTATTAAAACAGCTGCCAAGTAAAAAATTGATGTAATGTCAATATTCATTTTTGTTTTGTTTCAACGAATTTCCAGAATACTTGTGGGGGGCTCCAGACGGGTAAAGTTGGTGGTGCCTTTTTGGCTGCATATATTTTTTGTTTAGAAATTAATTTAGGAATTTCGAAATATTGCTATTGATGTATTATTCTTTTGAAAAATGATAGACAATGATGTACATACGTAAATATATACGTATGTATGATACAAATTGAATGTCGATGTTCTTATATTTATTTAAATATTGACTCACTTTTATACCCTCAGCCTTTAGGCGAAAGAGGACAATACGATTAGAAACAAAATTCGTTCGAATTAGTACCAAACTGTGGTTATTGGATTTTTGTTTTTGTTTGATTGAAGACAAAATTTAATGAAATGTTTTTCAAAAAAAGTTTGGTATATTCGAACGAATTTGGTTTCGAATCGTCTTAGTGAAACTGTTTGTTAATATTTACACCCTCAGCCTTTAGGCTAAAGAGGGTATATAAAGAGGGTATATACATTTGATACGACCAAAAATGTGCCTCATCGAAATAATGGTTTTAGACCCCAAGTATGTTTGTACGATATCCGTTTCAGACAAATTTGAGTAGATCGTCTGTCTGTCTGTCTGGCTGGATGGTGCGCACGATAACTTTCGAACGGATCAATCGATTCGGTTCAAATTTTGGGTATCGAAATATTTTGTCCAGATTTGATTTAAGTTCGAAGATGGGCCATACAGGTCCACTCCTTCAGGTACCTCCCCCACAAATGTTCAAAAATTGTCGCAAAACTTGTGCGCACGATAACTCTCGAAGGGAGTAACCGAATTGAACCAAACTTTGCATATGGTAATACTACCTCTAGGCATACATCAGGTTCGAATATAGATTATATCGGTCCACTCCTTCAGGTACCTCCCACATAAAATTTGAAATAAGTGCAGTTTAGTGACACCTTACGAATCGTTATGAAATTTTTTGTAACAGGATGTTCGTGCAGCCCCCGTTAAGTCATTGCAATTTTTTCGAGGGCAAGTCCATAGTTCCCGAGATAATGGCGCATAACCTCAAAAAACGCTGCACTATGTCGCGAGTTCAAATAAACGGTGGCCAAATATAAAAGGAGTTGGCGTTGGCAGATGAATTTTAGCATAAATACTTATAGTTCACTGACAATGTCGAGAGCAAAAAATTGGGAAGGTCGGTCCACGTTCTGGGATAGTCCCCATGCAACGGTACTTCTTCATGCTTCGGTATTTTGAATATTTTAGCTAAACTTATCAACCAAATTGGTTGAATTTTGAGATGCGGGGTTATCACTTTACAAAAAAACTTTTCCGATAAAAATTATGGACATAGGTCCACGTTTTGATGTAGACCCCATATAACGGTACCTCCCGATTTTCGGAATTTTGAAGATTTTACATATGTTTCACGCCCAAATATGCCGAAATTTTGCATTGAGGGCTCCCAATGGACCAAAAAACGTTTCTGATAAAAATTTTGTACATAGGTCCACGTTCGGTATTTTCAAGGTTTTAGCCACATTAAACAACCAATGTAGCTGATATTTGGCATTTAGTCTTCGCCAGGTCTTGCGAAATATTTTTCAGAAAATTGTTGGTATTGGTTCACGTTTTGATATGACCCCCGTGGAACAGTACCGCCCAAGTTTGGGGTTTTTGAGGTTTTAGGTGTAAAAACTCCCTATTTCACCATATGTGACGGATTCGGATCACCTAAAGACCTTAGGTGAAAGTTTCACTTCACATTGGCTGAGGGTATATATCTGTCGGCAAAGCCGACTGACACTTTTTACTTGTTTGTTCAAACTTAGACCAAGTTCGAATATGGGCCACTCCCTCCCTTCACAAAAGTTCAAAAATGTAGTAACCGATTTGGTGCATACTTTGAACATCGCAATATTTTAACCAGACGTGGATCACGTTCTAATATGATCTATGCCGGTACACTAATTCCGATACCTCACACACACAATTTCGGAAAAGTGCAGTTTAGGAGCTGATCTCGATTCCTTTTGTTTTATTTTCGGAAACAGTTTATTCTCGGGGCCCCTATTACTAGGGTACACATTTTTTCCATATCGTAATATTTCTGCGAATCTTAGATAAATTTCGTACCTCCCCTGTAAAAGTTCACAAATTTTGCATAGAATGGTACACTCGATATTTCTTGAGCGGAGAAACCGATATAGTTCATACTTTACACATCGTAATATTTCTACCAGACGTAGGTTAGGTTTGAATATGGACTATATCGGCCCATTCCTTCGGGTAATTCACACAAAAAATTTCAGAGAACCAGCCACAGCCATCCAGAGGTTCCTTCACCCGACAGCTAATATTTCGCACACAGATTTCTTACCTACAGTCAACATAGGTCCACGTTTTAGTATAGCCCAGATTTTCACAAAACTTGTCCATAAAAAAATGTGGTCTCAAAAACGGTACCTCCCGATTTTAAGTATTTTGAGGGTTTTCAGTTACATTTTTCGAACGAACTATGGGTAGTTTGATATTTGAAATTCGCTGCACTCACGAAACTTCTTCACCAAAATATGTTAGCATAGGTCCATGTTTTGGTATAGCTCCCATATAACGGTATCTTCCGATTTTCGGTATTTTAGCTATATTTTTTGATCGAACTAGCTGTAATTTGACATTTAAAGTTCTTAGTGCTCACAGCACTTCTGCTACAAAAATCGTCAATATAGGTCCTTGTTATGGTATAGACCCCATGTAACGGTATCTCCCGATTTCAGGTATTTTGAGTTTTTTCATCAACATTTTTTGACTGAAGTACCCATTATTTGATACTTGTGTTCCCCAGTCGTCACAAAACTTCTCCAATAAAAATTGTCAACATAGGTCCACGTTTTGGTATAGCTCCCATATAACGGTACCTCCCGATTTTCGGTATTTTGCAGGGTTTTAGCTACAGTTTTTGATATCTGAGTTTCCCTGCAGTCACGAAACTTCTTCACCAAAATTTGTCAACATATGTCCATGTTTTGGTATAGCCGCCCATATAATGGTACCTCCCGATTTTAGGTATTTTGAGGATTTTAGCTACAATTTTCAACCAAACTAGCTGTAATTTAACATTTGAGGTTGTTAGTGGTCGTAACACTTCTCTTTCTAAAATTGTCAATATAGGTCCTTGTTTTGGTATAGACCCCATATAACGGTACCTCCCGATTTCAGGTATTTTGAGGGTTTTCATCTACATTTTTTGACCGAAGTACCCATTATTTGATACTATAGTTCCCCAGTGGTCACAAAAAATCTTCACAAAAAACCGTCAACATAGGTCCATGTTTTGGTATATCCCCCATATAGCGGTAACTTCCGATTTTCGGTATTTTGGGGATTTTAGCTGCAATTTTTAACCAAACTACTTGTAATTCGACAGGTTCCTAGTGATCACAAAAGATTTTCACCAAAAACTGTCAACATAGGTCCATGTTTTTGTATAGCCCCCACGTAACGGTACCTCCCAATTATCGGTATTTGTGGGGATTTTAGCTAAAACTTTTGACCGAACTAACTGCAATTTGTCAGTTGAGGTTCCTAGTGATCACAAAGCATCTCCACTAAAAACTGTCAACATAGGTCCATGTTTTGGTATAGCCCCCATATAACGGTACCTCCCGATTTTCGGTATTTTGGGGATTTTAGCTAAAATTTTTGGCCAAACTACCTGCAATTGAACATTTGGGGTTCCCAGTGGTCACAAAAAATCTCCACTAAAAATCGTCAACATAGGTCCATGTTTTTGTATAGCCCCCACGTAACGGTACCTCCCGATTTTCGGTATTTCGGGGATTTTAGCTAAAAATTTTCACCGAACTACCTGTAATTTGACAGTTGAGGTTCCTAGTGATCACAAAAGATCTCCACATAAAACTGTCAACATAGGTCCATGTTTTGGTATAGCTCCCACGTAACGGTACCCCCGATTTTCGGTATTTTGAGGATTTTAGCTACAATTTTTAACCGAACTCCCTGTAATGTGACATTTGAGGTTCCCAGTGGTCACAAAATATCTCCACTAAAAACTGTCAACATATGTCCATGTTTTGGTATGTTCCCCATATAGCGGTCCCTTCCGATTTTCGGTATTTTGTGGATTTAAACAAGATTCTTTGACCAAACTACCTGCAATTGAACATTTGAGGTTCCCAATGGTCACAAAAAATCTCCACCAAAAACCGTCAACATAGGTCCATGTTTTGGTATAGCCCCCACGTAACGGTACCTCCCGATTTTCGGTATTTTGGGGGTTTTAGCTACAATTTTTAGCCGAACTTCCCCAGTGGTCACAAAATTTCTCCAATAAAAATTGTCAACATAGGTCCATGTTTTGGTAGCCCCCATATAACGGTACCCCCCGATTTTCGGTATTTTGTGGATTTTAACTACATTTTTTGACTAAACTACCTGCAATTGAACATTTGAGGTTCCCAGTGGTCTCCATCTAAAAACCGTCGACATAGGTCCATGTTTTGGTATAGCCCCTACGTAACGGTACCTCCCGATTTTCGGTATTTTGTGGATTTGAACTACAATTTTTAACCGAACTACCTGTAATTTGACAGTTGAGGTTCCTAGTGATCACAAAAGATTTCTACCAAAAACTGTCAACATAGGTCCATGTATTGGTATAGCCCCCATATAACGGTACCTCTCGATTTTCGGTATTATGGGGATTTTAGCTACAGTTGTCACAAAAAATCTCCGCCACAAACCGCCAACATAGGTCCACGTTTTGGAATAGCCCCCATATAACCGTACCTCCCGATTTTCGGTATTTTGAGGATTTTAGCCACAATTTTTAACCGAACTACCCATAATTTGGCCTTCGTAATATTTTGTCCAAATTTAGTTTAAGTTCGAAGATGGGCGATATCGGTCCACTCCTTCAGGTACCTCCCCCACAAAAGTTCGAAAATGTTCGGAAAATTTGTGCGCACGATAACTCTTGAAGGGAGTAAGCGATTTGGCCATATGTATTTGTATATCGTAAATTTTCTAACAGGGTTAGATAAGGTTTCAATATGGACTCGATCGGCCCACTCCTTCGGGTACCTCCCACACAAAATTTCGGAAAAGTTCAGTTTAGGACCTGTTCACGAATCGCTTTGATTTTTGTTGTAGTAACTTGTATTCACCGCCCCCTATACGATGGTGCAAGTTTTATCTGGAGGAAGTCCATACTTACTGAGAAAATAGCCTGAAACCCCGCGAAAAACCCCTATGACACCGTATGCAATGGTTTGAGCGCAAATAACTCTCGAACGGATCTGCCGATTCAGTCCAAAATTTGGCTTTCGTAATATTTTGTCCAAACATAGTTTACGTTCGAAGCTAATCCAAATCAGTCCATTCCTTCAGGTACCTCCCCCACAATAGTTCAAAAATTTTCTGAAAAATTATGCGCACGATAACTCTTGAATTGAGTGAACGATTTGGTCCATACTTTACACATCTTAGTACATCTACCAGATATAGATCAGGTTTAAATATGGAATATATTTGTCCACTCCCTCGGGTACCTCCCACACAAAATTTCGGATAGGTTTACTTTAAGACCTGCTCTCGAGACACTTTGATTTCAGTTGAAGCAACTTGCATTCGCTACCTCAATTACGACGATGAATGTTTTTCAGGGGCATGTCCGTACTTCTTGGGGAAACAGCCCGAAAGGTGTAAAAACCCCTATATGTAGTTGCTGGAGAGCACGAGAACTTCTTCTTCCCCTTAGGGTACCTCCCCCACAAAAGTTCAACATTCGTGTCGATATGCAGTTTAGGGTCTGTTCGAAGATGCTTTGGAAATTAATGCCGACGCTGTTCATTGTGGTCCTGCTGTTTACAGTCATATTATGTTTTCCGTGGACAAGTCCATGCTTCCTGGCATATTGGTCCAAAAGTTATAAGATGACCCACTGAAATTACTAGTGTGCCCAATATATATCAAAAAGATATGACTCTCAAAATCAGATCCACTTCCTATGTCGTCTATTTCTTTAAGTAGCCCCTCCGCAAAACTTTAATCCTAATCCACATTTTCTTCGGAAAGTTCAAAGGTACAAAATGGCCACAAAATTCTGTCGGCAAACTGACTGATACCTTTTTTACTTGTTACTTGTTTCATTTCATTTAATAACATTAATAAAAAAATTAATTTAAGCGATATTATCACTAATCGCCAGACATGAAATAAAAATAGATCCCTGTAATCAGGACGACATTGACTAGCTACGGGAAAAAGTGCAAAATTATACGGGAAGTGTCTTTGTCTTTCATTGGTTATTCTAGTTTCAAATAAAATGTTTCGAACTCCAAATGAAATAAATCAAATTTCAATGCAAATTATTTCCATTGCAAGCGAAATAATTCCTAATGGAATTCTCGAATTACAAATGAAATCTTACGCGTTTGAAATTTTTAGTGTGTTTACATTACTTTGTAATGCCTGTTTTTAGCTCGTGTGGCTCCAACATTTTTACTGGATTTTAATTATAATTCGGGAATTCTATTTGAAATTGTAATAGTTTCATTGATAATTCACAATTTTCCATTTTATATTAGAATTATTAAATTTGAAATTGGTTTTCCATATCAAAGAACATTTTTCGTATTACAAATCGAATAATTCGAATTTCAATGGAAATTTTTAAAATATAAAAGGGAATCATGGAAATTAATGTTTCGCGTAACATCTAAAAAAAGCTATAGTCATCATTGCCGGAATTCACTTGAGTTTGCATTACGAACAGTAAACCCCCCGCTCCTCAACAATCCAACGTTTACTTAATCAATTAAGCGAAACACTTTGCTACTGAAATGCATTCAATTGACACTTTAAAATGACGTTAATGATGTCGTTTCCAAAGGCAACGGAGGATGTAAAATTCAAGTTCATCAAAAAATGTGAGTTAATTAAACATTTCAATTTCATCAGAATCTACACAACTCAACTGTTGAAAATAAAGATTAATTATTAGGAAAAAAATTTCCCCTTTGACCCCTTTGTTGATGTTTGCATAAAGAGTTGAGTAACCGCGTGTCCTTTAAAAACCTCGTCAGAAGCAACAAGAACGTTTTTGCTAATCCCTTGTAATTGCTAATGGTTTTCATTGTTCTCAGTTGTTTTTTTTTTTTTGAGTGTGTTTGTGTGACTTTTTTTGGAAATATTGAAAATGAATTTCAATGCTAATCAATTCAGTTTTTAATCATCTCCTCTCCATTGACACACTCACATCACAAACAATAACATTTTAATTTTATTGTAATAATAATGTTTATTAATTAATTGTGGGTACTTTAATTAATTTATGATCAAAATAATGAATTTTGTATTTACAGGGGGCGACTAAATTAGATTTACATTTTATTACAAAAAAAAAAATGTTTTTTTAGTAAAAACAATGAAAGAAGGAGAAAAAGAACCAGTCGGCTTTGACGCCAGAGGTATACATACCATCGGACCATGTGAATTGAAACTTTCATCCATGGACAGTAGGGTTATGACTTTTTAAAAGAACCAAACACAATAATTGTGCAGTATAAAAAATATATTAATTTTTTTAATCGAGCTTTATGATCTATTATGCAAGTGAAAAAGGAAAGCCGACGATTCGAACCCACACACCCACCACTATGTGACATGCATGTTTCGTCTTCGGTAAAGACTCTTCAGACATATCGGATGTGGAGCGGCTTCGATGTCCTCGAACTATTCTTCTTTCAAATGCATTTTTGTTTTGTATTTATTAATTTATATATTAATTTTGTATGACGGGTTTGCTTCAAAATACGTGGAATCTGTAGGTATAGTAATGTGGGGCTATACCAAATCATTGACATTTACCACAAATTTTAGTAGGCAAACTTCTGATTCAGAGAGAGAAAACGAAATATTAACTTACGTTAAACTAAGTTTAGAAGAAATTTTTGAAAATGTTGAGAGTTATCCTGCAAACAGAGTTTATGGGGCTTTTGGACCATTATTTCAGGAAGTATGGATTTACTCCAGAAATTCATCAAATTGTACAGTTGTAATCAGGATTTCGGAGTCGTAGTTGGAGACGGAGTCTGCAGCAAATTTTTGCTGCTGGAGTCGGAGCCGCAGTCGTGAAAAAAAGCTCGACTCCGACTCCGGGCAACAATTTGTTCTACATTTATCAGAAATTTGTTAAATCAAAAATTCTTTAAATCAGATAATAAATACAACCTTATAATTTTTATGTTAATTCAAAAATGGAATAATGGTTTCATATCCAACATATTCTTGGGGAAGATCTTCTGAAAGATTTACCGGTCATCTCATAGAAGGCTCACTGGTCTACTCCTCTTGTTTTCTATTAGGTGTCATTAATGTTTTCTGTGAAAGGACCTGTTGGACATCTGAGAAAGACCTCGTGGTACTTTAGGAGAAATCGCACTGAAAACAAACTGGATTTTTATAGGAGTGATATTGATCCTACTAGAATTCTTTCCTAATTTGTATGAAAAAAGTTAGAGTCTTCTTTAAGCAGATCTTATTGCCATTTTTTAGAGTTATCCTATTTGAATGTTATCAGAACATTTTGGTCTTTTGAAAGACTTTTGAAGAACCAAATGTCTTTTATGAGGAAGTCAGCTTTTTTATATCATAAGGTGGTGGACAAAGGACACTATCCACCATAAGACACTAACTTTGTCATTCCGTTTGTAACACATCGAAATATCGAAACTCTATAAAGTAGATATAAAGACGTCTGTCTATATGTCCACCTTTTACAACATTATCATTACATTTGTTATATAGTCTTCGCTAGAGGTGCAAAACATTCATGCAATGAATTTTCGGTATAGGTTCACGATTTAATATGACACATTATAATGGTACAGCCCGATTTTATGTATTTCGAAGTTTTTTTATATTTTTCACAACAAAAAATAACCATATTCCGACACCACAGCGTTATAGAAGACTAAACAAGTAAAAAAGTATCAGTCGGCTTTGCCGACAGAGATATACCCTCAGCCTATGTGTATTGGAACATTCATCTACGGATAGATCGAATGTATTTATGGTATTTTCAGAATTTTGTGGCACTTTTGGGGCATTTGAACATTCCGACAAAAATGTGGATTAGGATTAAAGTTCAAAAGTCTTGCGGAGGAGGGAATGGATGGACATACAGAGTTCATTAGGGAAGTGGATCTTATTTTGAGAGTCATATATGGCTCTAAACAGGACCACAAAGAACATCACTTTTGTGGGGGAGGTATCCTAAGGAGAGAACCGATATGGGCCATTTTAGAAGTTTAACTAAGTTTGTGGCGGAGGTACCTGAAGGAGTGAACCGATATGACTTATCTTCGAAGTTAAATTAAGTTTGAACAAAATATTATGAAGGCCAAATTTTGGATAGAATCGGCAGATCCGCTCGAGAGTTATATTGCGCTCCAACCACTACACACGGTGTCGTAGGGATTTTTTGAATCTTTTAGGTTATTTTCTCAGGAAGTATGGACTTGCCCCTGATGAAACTTGTACCGTCGTATGGGGGGCAATGAGTACAAGTTGTTGCAACAAAAATCAAAGCGATTCGAGTGCAGATCCTAATCTGAACTTGTCCGAAATTTTGTGTGGGAGGTACCCTCATCTAAGTTTAGTAGAAATTTCACGATGTGCAAAGTATGGATCAAATCGGTTAATTCCTTCAAGAGTTATCGTGCGCACAAATTTTCCGAACATATTCGAACTTTTGTGGGGGAGGTACCGCAAGGAGTGGACCGATATAGCCCATCTTCGAACTTAAACTAAGTTTGGACAAAATATTACGAAAGCCAAATTTTGGATCGAATCAGTTGACCCGTTCGAGAGTTATCGTACCCTCGTTAGCATAAATGCTGAGGGTATAAAAATCTTCAAAAAACAGCAGCTACAGCTCATGGTAGACATAAAAACTGACTAACATAAATAACGGCTCCTTCAGCTCATCGAGGAAAAAGTCCCTCAGAGTTTCAAGGAAAATAGCATCCCAGATAACATTTGGGATAATTTTTCACTGACGAAAGAAGAGGAATCAATAGACAACACAGTGGTCCATGTCTTCAACTTCAGTCAAGATACTTCACCCTTAAGCGTCTGACATATTGTTGAACCGACCTGTTCCATTGAACGGGACTTGGTAGCGTCGAATAAACCCGCCAGCCATTACTTTTTAGGCAGAAAGCATTGAAGGAGGAAATTGGTAAGGGAGAATCGTCCCTCTAACCTTCAAAAATGCCAAAGCAAAGTAAAAAGTTGACAATAAATGTTACCGAAAAGATCAAAAACCATCAACGAAAAGGACTTTAAGCTAATAAAAACGCACCTCTAGTTTGTGCAGAAGTTTGAAAGGAACTTTTCTCACATAACTAAAAGGGAACTTCCTATTAGCGAAATTCCCACTTTAAGTGCAGGAGTGACACCTATCGAGACCCATATGGAGATTAGGGCTGTAGTGGTAGTACGACTTTGGCTGATCCGCAACCTGGGGGAAATGAGGAAATGTCAAAACCATCGGCTACCCCATTAACCGTTAAGGACAATCCAATGGTCGAAACCCAGACTCATCCAGCGAAGGTTGAAAAAAATGTTGATATCATCCAGTAATTGCAGTAGATAAGTCCTCGGCGGCTAAGTCACAATCTTCCAAGAAGGCTGTGAAGAAGTCAAAAAGGCGAAGACTACGTCTGCTAAGGCGAACAAAGTCGGTGGGAAGTCCAGTTTTTCGTAGGGACCTTACTTGTCTAACACAAAGAATATGGATAAAGCTGTGCGATGATTGGTCCCAAATGATCTGAGGGTTGCGTTCATTGACAAGGCTGGTCAAAATGTAACAGTAATGGCCATTGAGAATCATCTCAGGGATATCCTCATCACAGACGATGTGGATCAGAGCAATGCACGGCTCAGCCAGTCAGCCACATATACAAAGGAGTGTTTGGGTGTTTTCCTTATGCAAGCAGTTAGTGCCATTGGCTCACTTGGGATGGCAGTAATCTTGCGGCTGTATCTGTTGCTGCAATTCCGTGGGTATGGACAACTTCTTCTCTATAGACAGGAGTTTTGGTTGGATAACTTTCTTTTGAAGCTAAATAGCTCGGTGCAATCCGGAACCATCTACTGACATGTAAAAGGAATATCGAGGAGCGGACAAACAACGCTCTTATTGCACTCCATTCTTCCTAGAACTCCATTGGTTATATTAGTCCTATACTGGTTGTATGTAACAGTATTTTTCCCCATCTGAGCCTATGAATTTGTCTGTTGGCTAACACTTGAACACTTGTCCAAAATATCAAGTGTTCAAAGGTCTGCGTCAATTATTATCACCGCAATCAAAAGCAGTCCTCAGGCTGTTTTGTACGCTATCCTTGATCTCAAACCTCTGGATATCCTTTAAGCTACTTTTAGACTCCGAGAGTCAAAAACGTAGGGGGTTTCGATTATATGTCCACCTCTTTCAGGTTTAACTCATACTCAGTCATTATTTGAGGAAGGCACTTTTGGAGTGATGACTCTGGACGATCTCACAATATACACAGACGGATCAAAGAGTGAGGGAGGCACTGACACCGCTGTCTATTACGAAAATTCATTAAGCAGCTCCTTGTATAAGCTTAACGATAGCTGTAGTATCTTTCAAGCTGATATTCTTGGTAACAGCAAAGCAGCAGAGTGGGTTACAGGACTTGATACAAGTCTCACAGGACTCATGAGTCATGACTATATGCGTTGATAGTCTGACGGCTCTTAAGGCTCTCGAGTCATGGACCACAAAATCGAGAGCTATCCTTGACAGCAGAAACGCTCTATATGATATACCAGATATCGTTAAACGTTACTAGGTTCGATGTCTTTCGATTTAACAATTGATGAATCTGTTATGCCACCGGTGTGCTACTACATCAGCAGCCTTTTTGAGATCTGCCTTAAGAAGGTGCACCGCAGATGGATTATGAAACCAGGATGTAGGGTATTCAAAGCAATCTGGCCTGTTGTAATCTAGCAACGTAGAACCATTTCGTTTCTCTCACTCTATAAGTTAGCAATAGAAATCACTGTGGGACTTATTGCGGCTCAATGTAGGGTAAGGACTCTAATTTCAAGATGGGATGGGACAGTGTAATTAGGCCCTTGCGGTCATTTCTTTCAGCCCATTAAGTCTTAATGTAACAATAGATCGATATTTTCGCTTAAGGGCTGTTCGAGGATGATTGTGAAATGTTTACCTAAGCTAGGTCTTGTGACCCAGGCGTTTAAAAAAAAATTTTTGTCGTTTTTGGGCAGATCTAAAGAAATAAAGGTACCTCCCGATTGTAGGTATTTTGAAGATATTAGCTACATTTTTTGACTGAATCTCCTGAATTCTGACATTTGTTCCTAGTGGCCACAAAACTTCTAAATAAAATTAAAATAATTGACAACAAAGGTCCATGCTTTGCTATAGCCCTCATATTACGGTACCTCCGATATTAGGTATTTTGAGGATTTTTGTTATATTTGTTGACAGAACAACTTGTAAGTTGACATTTTGAGGTTCCAGTGTTCACAAAACAATTGTCAAAAATTGTCGACATAGGTCAAAATTTTGGTATAGCCCTGATTTTGGGTATTTTGAGGAGTTTTGTTACATTTTTTGACCGAGTTACGTGTAATTTGACATTTGAGGTTCTCAGTGTTCACAAAACTTCTTCATCAACAATTTTCAACTTAGGTCCATATTATGGTATAATCCCCATATATCGGCACCTCCGTATTTTAGGTATTTTGAGTTTTTCTTGCATTTTTTGACAGAACAACCTGTAACTTGACATTTGAAATTTCCAGTGACCAAAAAACTTCTCCACCAAAAACTATCAACTTAGTTCTTAGTATTGGTATAGCATCCATTTTTGGGATTCTGAAGATGTTAGATACATACATTTGGGTGACGTAGGGGTTGGAACATACCAAGGGGTTGGAACATACCAAGGTTTTAACTTGGCAAAGTCCAGGATTTATCTTGGTCCTTCTTTCATCTCAAGTGGACACTGACCCCCCGTAGTGTCACCTGGGGTAGCTGCCTTTAACACTCGTTAAAGGTAGTGAGCAAAATGTGCCGCGAGTTCACCAATAAGAACGTTAAAAGCTTAGGTTTGGGAGCAGGGTTAGTAACCCTCCCCCTAAAAGAAAAACAAAAACCTCAAACGTTGATGACTCCCGCAAACGTTTTAAGGACCATGATCTGCGAATCAGCACCTGGAATGTTCGCACTCATTATAGAGAAGGTGCAGTTTACGCATTGGCAGATGTACTTGAAAAGTACAAGGCCGACATTACTGCCATACAGGAAATACGATGGAATGGGAAAGCCATGACATATTATAGCTGCCATGACATAAGACATGAGTTTGGTTGCGGATTTGTAGTTGGTCGGAGGTTAAAACACCTATGTACGAACAGACCAAATATATATTTTACGAGCGCCTAGAAGAAACTTATGACCGGTGCCCTGCCCATGACATTAAAATCATTCTAGGCGATTTTAATGCCAAAATTGGAAAGGAAAATATCTTTGGCCCAACAGTCGGAAAATTCAGCCTCCACTGTGAAACATCTGACAATGGTATGAGGCTGATAGACTTCGCAGCGGCAAAAAACATGATGGGTTTGGCACTAACACATCTTCCTGTAGAGACCAGCACGGTAATTTGGTAACTGATACAAATAGTGTGCTCAGGATATGGAAAGAATATTTTTCAAAACTGTTGGTATCCAATAGCAGCGAAGACGACGAAGATACAACAGATCCAATCCCAGAAGATGGTATTGAATGTATACCGCCCAGCCAAGATGAGGTAAAAACAGCAATAAATCGGTTGAAGAATAATAAGGCAGCAGGAGCCGATGGCTTACCAGCTGAACTGTTCAAAACCGGAGGCGACACGCTGATAACGTGTATGCATCAGCTAGTTAGTTCCATCTGGCAGGAAGAACGCATACCCGACGACTGGAACCTGAGTCCCGTCCATAAGAAAGGAGATAACAATTTATGCTCCAACTATAGGGGCGTAAGTCTTCTCCCTATCGTCTACAAGATCGTGTCAGGGATATTGTGCGAACGACTAAAGCCTATGGTCAACGAGATAATTGGACCATACCAATGCGGCTTTAGACCTGGCAAGTCCACCATTGACCAGATATTTACCCTGCGGCAAATCCTGGAGAAGACCCAAGAGATGCAGATCGACACCTATCACATTTTTGTCGATTATAAAGCAGCCTTCGACAGTCCGTTCAAAGATATTCCAAGCCATGTCTGAATTTGGTATCCCCGCACAGCTCATTCGGCTTTGTGAAATGACTCTAACTGGCACAAGATCTTCAGTTAAAGTAGGAAATAACCTCCCCGAAGAATTTTGTACCAAAAGAGGTTTCAGACAAGGAGACAGCCTTTCGTGTGACCTCTTCAACATCCTGCTAGAAAAGGTTATACGAGAGGCAAACGTCAAAAGAAGTGGCACAATCTACACCAATAGTCACATGTTACTTGCTTATGCTGATGATATAGACATCATGGGCCGATCAGTAAAAGAAGTAACTGATACCTTTATAAAGGTCGAAGGAAAATCTGCTAAAGTGGGTCTGGCGGTAAACGCTGAGAAGACCAAGTTGATGGTGTCGACGCGCAATGCGTCCATTGAGCTCGGACCGTCTGTGGAAGTTGGTTCCTATAATATTGAGGTAGTTAAAGACTTCGTCTACCTCGGCACCTCCGTAAACACAACAAACGACATCAGTTGTGAAATAAAAAGAAGAATTGTATAGGCCAACAGATGCTACTTTGGTTTAAGTAAGCAGTTTAAAAACAAAGCCACATCTCGTCAAACAAAAATAACGCTCTACAAAACACTGATACTACCCGTGCTGATGTATGGCTCCGAAGCCTGGGTACTTGCGCAAGCAGATAAGGCAGTGCTTGGTGTGTTTGAGAGAAAAATTCTTCGAAAGATCTACGGACCAATCTGCGTTGACGGTGAATATCGACGTCGCATGAACCACGAACTGTATCAGCTATACAACGACATCAGTGTAGAATCTATACTATAGATAAACGTATCAATATGCAGTGATTGCGTTGGCTAGACCATATCATAAGAATGATCGGTGATGAACCCGCTAAAAAGACGTAGATAGACCCGCCAAAGAATAGTTGGCGCAAGCAAGTGGATGAAGACATGACAAGTCGCGGTATTCCAGAAAGCGAAGCAATAGACAGAGAGAAATGGAGATCTTTTCTTAGTTCGGTCTATGGAACAAATGTTCTGAAATGCGCCAGCTTAGTAAGTAAGGTATAGGTTTTAGTATAGACCCCATATAACGGTAACTCCGATTTTAGGTATTTTGGCGATTTTTGCTAAATTTGTTGACCGAACTACATGTAATTTGACATTTGAAGTTCTGCTCCACCAAAAGTTGTCAACATGTTTCCATGTATAGGCCCCATATAACTGTACCTCGGATTTTAGGTATTTTGAAGATTTTTGCTAAATTGTTTGACCGAACTAACTGTAAATTGATACTTGAGGTTCCCAGTGGTCATAAAACTTCTTCAACAAAAATTGTCAACATGTTTTGGTATAGCCTCCATATAACCGATCCTCCCGATATAAAGTATTTTAGAATTTTTTGGTACATTTGTTGACAGAACTACCTGTAATTTGACATTCCCAATGGTCTCAAAACTTCTCCACCAACAAATTTTCAACATATATCCATATTTTGGTATATCCCCCCTATAACGATACCTCCGATTTGATGTAATTTAAGGATTTTTGCTACAATTTTTGAACGAACTGCTTGTAATTTGACATTTGTGGTTCCCAGTGGTCAAAAAACTTCTACACCTAAAATGTTCAGCATTGGTCCGTGTTTTGGTATAGCCTCCATCTATACGGTACTTCCGATTCTAATGTGGATTTTTGCTACATTTTTTACCAAACTACCCATAATTTGGCATTTCAGGTTACCAGTGGTCACAAACCTTATCCACCAAAAATTGTCAACATAGCTGCATGTTTTTGTGTAGCTTCCATATAACGCTACCTACGGATTTTAAGTATTTTGAGGATTTTTGCTACATTTTTTGATCGAACTAGCTGTAATTTGGCATTTGAGGTTCCTAGTGGTCACAAAACTTCTACACCGAAAATTGTCAACATACATAGACACGGTGCTCTTGAAGCAAATTTAAATGGAAGGTGCTTACACCTCGGATCTTTTTGCGGATTCTGAAACTACAATGTTCATAGATAAGAAAAATCAGAAAACTAAAAAAATCGCCGGAGCGCTTTTTAAATAAATCGCGATTCAAGTTGACATTTTTAAGGGTTGTTTAGGTTTTCGCGATTTTGCTTGGAAACCGCAGATCCTATTGACATCGGACTAAAGAAAATGTTGTAGCCAAGAAAATTCCACCACCAGATTGACCTTTCTGGTATTTTCGTAGGTCTTACCGTTATTGAGATATATAAGTTCAATTTGGGTCAATACATTGACTCTATCGCTTCCTTATAAAACAATGTCATACATGGTGCGCCTTAACTAACTTTAAGTGAAAACCGCATACACCTGGGAAGTTTTTGCTGATTTTGAAACAGCAATGGTCATAGGTGAGAAAAATCCAGAAACAAGAAAAAAATCGCTGGAGTCATTTTTAAATAAATCGCGATCAAAATTCACATTTTTAGGGTTTTTTAGGTTTTCGCGATTTGAGGCTATCGAAATGAGGCTAAAGAAAATGTTCTAGCAGTGAAAATTTGCTACAAGACTGGCTGATTAGTATTTTCCTAGGTTTTACCATTTTTGAGATATGGAGGTTCAGATCAAACTTTCCGATTTTTTCTTAGGTATTCAGGATTTAGCTTGAAAACTGCAAATCCTATCAAAATGGGAATAAAGAAAATATTGTAGCAGAGAAAATTCTCTACAAGATTGGCTTTTGTATTTTTTTCCTAGGCTGTACCAGTTTTGACATATATAAGTGTAATATGAGAATTTGCCGTCATGACATTGTTTTATAAGGAGGCGATACAGTCAATGAATTGTCCCAATTTGAACTTATATATCTCAATAACGGTAAAATCTACAAAAATTTCATAAAGGTAAATTTTGTAGAGAATTTGCATAGCTACAACATCTTCCTTAGTCCGATTTAGATAGGATTTGGGGTTTTCAAGCAAAATCGTAAAAATCTAAACAACCCTTAAAAATTCCATCTTGAATCGCGATTTATTTAAAAAGCGCTCCGGCGATTTTTTTTAGTTTTTTTATTTTTCTCATCTATAAACATTGTAACTTCAGAATCCGCAAAAACTTCCGAGGTGTAAGTACCGTCTATTTAAATTTGCTTCAATAGCACTACACCCCCATATAACTATACCGGCCGATTTCAGGTATTTGCAAGTTTTTTAGCTGACCGATTCAGCTAAAATTAGGTATTTAAGGTATGTATGTATGTTAGGTATGTCCACCTAAAATTTTGTACATTGGTGCTTTCGTAACAGAAAGAAAATTAAGTATTCCTTATAAGTTCAAGTTCCATAAGTGCAGAATATTTCATATTGGAGGGAATAAAAAGTTCGGCCCGACCGAACTTAACGATTTTTACTTATTTAGTATTTTCGAACATTTCTGTTTTCCCTATAATGAGGAGGTCTTCAAAAGATCCAGCGGAACTCTGATAGGGTGTAATGCTGGAATGTTTGACATCTTTAAACGAAAAGCTCGAATCCCTTTGATTCATTCTTTCATATCATATTTTAAAATGCTGAATAATTTCTGCAACAGAAATTTTCAATATTCGCATAAATTTGCATTCAGAATCGACCTACCCACCCCAAATTTCTTTCTCCACTTACCTTTCATTTAATTTCGTATTTTTCTGTCGTTTTATGTGGCGACGATTAAAACTATTCGTGCACGAATTCGATGTTGGTTTCGTTAATACTGTTGTTGTTGACGCGGTGTGATGCGGCGGCAATTGTTGTTGGTGTAAATGCTGCTGACTGTGCTGGTAGTAATGGTGTTGATGTTGCAGCAAATGTTGATGCGGATGCGGATGAAATTGATGCTGATGATAGAGATGCTGTTGTTGTTGTTGCAGTTGCTGCGCACTTTGTTGCTGTTGTTGCAAATGCTGGAGTTGTGACTGCTGTGACAAGTGGGCGGCAGACGACTTAAGGCCAACTGCGGCTGCGGCACTAGCTACCGTTGATGTTGATGCGCCAACGTGTCCAACCTCCTGTTGGGAGTGATGGGAACCACCGTTGCCGTTGCTGGTCGACGAATGATGGGTGTAATCAGTCGGGGCGCTTAGCTGGCGATTGAATTCGGTCTTGCGTCGACTGATGTCGGTCAGACAATACTTGTTGAGGTGACCGTTGCTGGATACAGAGCTTTTCGGTGATATTGCATGTGGCGAACCGGCATGTAGACGATTGCACGAATTTGTGCTGACGCTAAGTTTGGTGCCGTTGTTGACCAGATTGCAGCCTTTGTTGTTAATTTTGGCTGGTTTGGGGGGCCGTTTGTGGGTAGAAGTATCGGCGGCGGCGTTTGCTCCCGCTGCTGCTGTGGCGGCTGAGGATAGATAATTGACACTGTCGCCCCTAACTCCTGGATTTGAGGACCCACTTGCACCTGGCACCTGACCACCGGCTGTTGATGATGGCGAAGGATGATCGCTAAGACTACTGACGTTGACGCCGGCAACTGAGACAGCACTGGGACTGGGGTTGGCAACGGCTGCTAGAGCGGCACTTACGGCTGTTTCACTTTTAATTGAGGAACGATATGTGGGATATGACGATTTCACAGCTCCGTTGACCACAAATGGGGCACTGTGGCGTGACACTGGATGATGTCCCGCCGAGGTTGTTACTGATGCTGAACCAGCCGACGACTGTTGTTGCTGCTGCTGCTGTTGTTGTTGTTTCTGTTTCTTTTCCACCAAATAGAGATTCAAATACTTATCACCCGGATGTAGCGAATTATCCGAGACGGCGTTTGATTTCGATAAAATTTGTGATTTCTTTTTACCCGTCGACGGATTGGTTTTCAACGATAAATTCCGTAACTTGCTACGCGATTGATCTTTGATTTTATTTGTTTTCAGAAACGAGGGACTGTTGCCGATACACTTGAAGATGTAGGCCTTGTTGACAAGTTGCTGTTTATCCGGTTGGGAGGCGTGCGAGTCAAGTTCGTTCTTCGAGTAGATATTCACGTCACTGTAGTGGGTCTTTAGCAGCGAAGCCGGACACTGGCCAAGATCGTCTAACTGATGATGGTGGATTGGATCCGAATTGCTAAAGTTGTGTACAACTAGATGTGTAAAATCACCTGATTGCTGGGCGTCCTGATAATCAGCATCGGCTATGGCCAAGCTACTGCTTTTACTGTTCGGACTGTAGGAGAGACGGCTGGCTGTGGGGCTGGTGCTCTCTAGGTACTGGTGTGACTGATGTTGATGGGGTTTGTTGTTGTTTGCTGTCGATGTTGCTGTTCCTGGTGTTGTTGTTGTTGTTGCAGAAGTTGCTGTTGGCTGGCCACAATAACGGGCATCAGCTAAGGACAACAATTGGGGCGAATGACCTCCAGCGCCAACAGTGACTCCGCCGTTGCTGCTGTCGTACGATGTTTGCTTGGAAAGACGTAAACCGCTGGCTTCTCCGTAGGGCAGAGAATGCCGATCACCATCACCCGTGGACGATGGTGTGGTATAGGCCGAAGAAATGGCCTGCTGGCCAACACTGCTGCTTCTTACGCTGCCGCTAATGGATTTTTGTGAAGGGTCAAGAGAAAATTCGTTGTTATCCCGTTGTCCGTTAGAGCCGGTCGAATCCCGAAAATTGCGACTTAACGATTTTGTGGTTTTCGTATCAAAATTATCACCCGCGGCACCACCACCGACACGACAATGATCGCTTGTTGTCAAGCACGGAGAAGGTGTTTCAAGACCTCCAGCCAACGATGCCGATTCGGCACATTTCAATGATTCACAACTACACGAAATCGATTTGTGGAGTTTACCACCACCACTACCGCGAACACCCGCGACACTGGGCTGCAGTGGGCTATGTTGACCGGGCGACCGTGATTGATTTGAACTATGGACGAGATAGGAGGATTGGTGGTGTTCTTGCGATCGTTGTTGTGAGGAACTGTGTTCCGGTTCGAGCGATGTATTGGCGCTACAATAACTGTTGTTGTCCGAATGACTACCGGATAGCGTAGCGGATGTACTCTGGGCGTTCTGAGCACCACTGAGGTTGATCAACGACTGGCGCAATAACTGTTGATGTGAATGGTGGTGGTGCTGTTGTTGCTGTGCTGTTGTTGTTGTTTGGCGTTGATGCTTCTGTTGTTGTTGTTGTGGTGTTTGTTGTTTATGATGTTGCTGTTGATCACTGCTGTACAAGTTTTCTCTGCTAGCACTGTTACGAAGAGATACAGAGTTCCGGAGCATGGAAGAGAACAAAAATAGAAGAAAAATACCAAAAAAACACCGTTAGCAAATCTGAGAACAAATATTTTTGTGGGAGATCGATATTCTTTGTTAACTACGGGTGAGAGAGTGCGTGTGTGTGCGCGCGTTACTGTATGTGTGCTATTCAGAATGCGTATATTAGAGTGTGCCATGGTTAGGGTTTTAAAAGTAAATCAATATAAAATTAACTATTCAAAAAAGTGGTTTAATAAATTATTTAAGAGAATACAAATTGAGTGCAAGGGGAAAAACATGCAAACGAGAGAGATACTACTAAAAACATTCACAATAACGCAAACAAACATTCATGCAAAACAACAACAAAACATATTAGTCTCAGCCAGTTAATATAAACTAATGCTCGTTACCCCACTACAGAAGCATTCAATAGAAAACAATTTCTTTAGAATAGAACAAAAAAACTAATCAATTTGTATTGTTGTTTTTGGTTTTTTTTTTAAAGTAAACAAACAAGATCTGTTCAAATTTGTTTACAGTAAATAAATATCGCAAAATCGGGTATTCATTGATGGATTTATTTGGAAACAGCCACAGGCAATGGCCCTGACATTGTCAATATTTCAATGTACATTGTTTTCTTAATAGCTGGAAAGTAGAAAGTTTAATAAAAGTATTTATTTAAATAAATATTTATATTTATTAGATTACGTTGAGAATGACAGGAACGACCGTGAATTGTTTTAATACAAATAACGCCCACCTTCTTTAATAGAATTAGAGAAGGCTGCTCAGAAAATATAATAAAAGAGGTTCAAGAAAGGGAAATCTTTCTCCAAGATAATAGCTTAAACAGTTATTAAACATTAAGAGACTTTTACCTAAAACTCAAACCGAATTAATGGTGAATAATAGGTAAAAAGATAAAAAACTCTAAGACTTTTTATGAATATGTACTTCCCATCGAACAACATGCCACACAAAGTGACATCGACAGAGACTAAAAACGCATGAGAAGAAGCACATAAAATCGATGACTTGATTGTCAAAGGCTACATCTTGAGCTACTTGCCGTACAGAGCAGCGAAACTAAACCAGGTCAATCGGGCCTTACTTCAGAGTAAATTGATTTCTGATTTTTGATTTACTTAATTTTTTGCTGTGATAATGCTGCAAGTCAGCAATACATTTCGGTATATTTTCAGATTTTTTACTAAATGTTCCAGAGATATCGCGCCTTGAAAAATTATGTAGAATTCTGTAAAAACAAGTAAAAAAGTATCAGGCGGCTTTCCCGAAGGAGATATCACGAACAATTTCTAAAATTGTCTTTGCCGTTTCAAAAAAAATTAAAAAAAAAAAATTCTGTTACTACATCAATGAATTTTGGTAAATAGGTTAAGCAAAAAATCGTCATTCCAAATCTGTTTTTGTACATAACCTTGAACGTTGCGCGCAAAAGATATAGGAGTTTTAATTTTAATTTAAATTTGAGAGGAAAATTCTTCGAAAGATATACGGGCCGATTTGCGTTGACGGTGATTATCGACGTCGTATGAACCACGAGCTATATCAGCTATACAAAGATATGAATATAGTTAGACGTATCCATATTCAACGATTGCGTTGGCTAGGCCATATCATAAGAATGAACGATGATGAACCCGCTAAATAGGCGTATGAATACATGCCACATGGCGGTGCACGCAGAATCGGGAGGCCTAAGCTTCGATGGAGCATACAAGTGGTTGAAGAAATGAAAAAGGCGCGGTATTCCAAAAAGCGAAGCGAAAAACAGAGAGGATTGGAGATCTTTTCTTAGTTCGGTCTATGAAACAAATGTTCTATAATGGGCCAGCTAAGTAAGTAAGTAATTTTAATATCCAGGAAAATTTCTAAAAAATCGCGGCTATAATAAGCTGTTATATCCTATTACCGTTTATTTGTACTCCTTGCGATGATGGTAAAATAATTATAAAAAGTCCCAACGTATTCGCGAAAATCGAATTTCTTACAAAATTGCATTTATTAGGCCTTTATCTCAGAAACGAATAGGAATTTGAATAGTAGAAATTATCTTTTGAAAAAAAACTACATAAGAAAAACTCCATCTAGGGCATAAAAATCTATAAAATATAGAAAATTTTACATAATTGCTGAAATTCTGGTCAGTATCGGCTAAACTATTGGGAGTTGAACCAAGTAACCTTTTGCAAAAATCTTCCAAATAAAGTTCTCAACAATTCTTTAGAACATTCTGAAACTCTAAAATGCTTACTTCATGTTGTTTCAGCGGTATTTTGCATCATATCTTTTACAACACGTATTTCAAACACAGTTCACACCAACAGTTTATCGTCGCATTTCGGATTTCACTACATTATAATGTAATTATAATTATAGACATTTTTATTAAATCGTCGTTGAAAAATGTACTGAAAACAACGGCATAGAGGCATTTTACAACAATGACATGTTCTGAAGAGTTGTGTACTACATTCCAGGGAATATTTTTCTAAAATAAAATATTCAGAAAAAATTAACGGTTTTGGAGATACGGTGTGACATGTATAAAAATTGTTGAATTTTTGCATATATTTTGCAATTTGAGGCAATAAATGTAGTTTTTCGAGTTCATTATTTCTCCAAACATTTTATTCTGGTCCTTATCTACAAATTTGCTTCAGAGATCAGAAGAAGATTCGCATTGGTTTCAGAGATATAGCCTCGAATTTCTTTAAAAACTCAATATTTAACCATGTTTTGTTGGGGCCATAAAATCCGAGCTGGATCTGACACAACAAAACCCAACTTGTCGTTAGGGTCTGTACTTTCAAAAAATTCTCAGTTCGAATTGTTTGCACAAGATAGCCGTAAAAATGTTGCACACTGTAATCCGCGTAATAGTGGAAATTACATGGTGCGCATCCTATTTTTCAACACATCGAATCAATCCCTTTTATTTGATATATTTGATAGGTGCATACTAGTGTGTAAAAAAACACTAAAACGCCCATAATTTCCAAGAAGTACATTTACATTTTATCCATCAAGGACCGTGGTTGAAGCAACGCACTTAATTTTTAGAAAACATCTATTATGTCTCCGAATTCGCAAAAGTTTTTAAGTATCTGTTTTTGCACATTTTAAGCAGGCGAATCGCTCTATTTATCTAAGTAGAAATTTGGGGTATCATTTCCGCCGATCTAGTGGATGGATTTAGACGCGCCATGGCTTATTACTTATAAATAGACGCTATTGTTCATGTGTCACAAAATGCACAACGTGTCCTGGAGCAGATGTTCCCTCGGACCACAATCTTTTAGTTCTTAATCTCCGTACTAAATTAGCAGTTATAAGGCGAAAAATTAAGAAACCTAGAATTGATTGCAAAAAATGAAAGACCCAAACGTGAAAAGGGATATTAAAGCGCAAATTAATCACAAACTTGAGGTAATAAACAGTGATGATTTGGAAAATTTATGGGATAAGCTCAAAACAAACATCACCACCACCACAAAGGAATGTCTAGGAAATACGGATAGAACCTCAAAAGAAGAATGGATCACGAACGAAATAAAGGAACTGCGGGAACAGCGAAGCCGATACAAAAATATCAACTACGAAATGTACTGGGAAATAAATAAGGAAATACGAACTGCTACAAGGGCTGCAAAAACCGATCTACTTAATAAAAAATGCCAAGAAATTGAATCACTACAGAACCTGCATGATCATTTTAACCTTCACAAAAAACTAAAGGAAGCAGCTGGCGTCTATAAGCAGACTTCTACAACAATATTACTTGACGAAAATAATAAAGCCATTTTTGAGATGTCAGACAAGAAAAGGGTATGGAAAAATTATGTAATGAGATTATTTAATGATGAAGGAAGAACCCCATATGAAGAAATACAAATCAATCTGACTGGGACACAGATAACTAAGAACGAGGTAGAATACGCACTCAACGCTCTTAAGGAGAATAAAGCATCAGGCCCTGACGAAATTCCCTCAGAGGTACTGAAATTGATAGATGGAGATAATATAAACCTACTCGTAAAATTCTTTAATCACGTATATGATACCGGAAAATACCCGTTAGACTGGCTTAAATCAAGGTTCATTACTATACCAAAAAAGAACAACGCCAAAAGATGCGAAGAATTTAGGCTTATAAGCATTATGAGTCATGCATTAAAAATATTCCTGCGCGTAATACATAGACGTATATACTCTAAGTGTGAACTGTCAATGGGAGCCACTCAGTTCGGTTTTAAGGAAGGAATGGGAACTAGGGAAGCTCTACTAAGCATTCAAATATTAATACAGAAGTGCCGAGATGTACATAAAGATGTATATATGTGTTTCATTGACTATGAAAAAGCCTTTGATACCGTCCTTCATGATAAGCTAATGCACATCCTCACAACGATTGGAATAGATGATAAAGAAATACGATGTATAAAAAACCTATACTGGAATCAAACGGCATATGTTGACATTGATGGTGAATTGACTGAGGAATTTTCAATTTCAAAGGGCGTCCGACAAGGTTGCATACTCTCTCCGCTACTATTTAATATATATTCCCAGATGATATTTATGGAAGCCATCGAATCGGAGAAAATTGGCATAAGCATATACGGAACACTTATTAATAACATACGATATGCAGACGATACAACACTATTAGCTGGTAGCATATCTGGACTTCAGAAATTAATCGACAAACTTACACATGTAAGTGAAACGTATGGACTTAAAATCAACACTAGGAAGACTAAATACATGGTAATAAGTCGAAATAACTTACCTAGCAATTTCAATTTAAAGATTAACAACTCCGAAATTGAAAAAGTCAATACCTTTAAATATCTGGGAATCAATATAAACGACAAATGGAATATATCCAATGAGATAAAGTGCCGTATAGAGATGGCTAGAGACGCCTTCTATAAATACTACAAAGTACTAACGAGTCACGACATTGGTATCCAAACAAAACACAGATTTATAAAATGTTACGTGTGGTCTGTTCTTTTATATGGCGCAGAAACTTGGACGCTAAAAACAAGCGACATGAAAAGACTCGAATCCTTTGAGATATGGATATACCGAAAAGTTCTAAAAATACGGTGGACAGACCGAATGAATAATAACGAAGTTCTTAGGAAAATGAATGCGAATAGGGAGCTAATAAGAACTATCAAAAGCCGAAAAGTGTCATATCTGGGACACATCATGAGAAGTAACAAATACAAAATACTGCAAAACATTATCAAAGGAGTGATTGAAGGAAGACCAACCAGGGGCAGAAAAGAACTCTCCTGGATGAAAAATATCCAAACCTGGACCGGACTCCAAGACGAAAGAAGCCTTCTAAATGCTGCGAGAAATAGAGATCTTCAATTAATATGAAATGTTCTAAAATATTCACTTTATCACTTAAAATTGTAAAAATATTGTATAATCGCATATATCCGAACATCGGATGTGCAAATAAAGAAGAAGAAGAAGATGGCTTATTAGATTTAGAACGCAAAGAACTAAATTTACGCGGGTTTCAATGGAAATCGAATGACATTTGTAAATTTTGAATCCAAAAAACAGGGTTTTTAGAAAAATTTACGCACAAAAACTTCGACTTTGAGCGCAGATTGCCGTGATCCTTTGAAGGTTACACGCGCAAGTTATACATTAAAAATGCGAAATCACGAGTACTACAATCACATAATATGCTTTTAGAGAAATCCGGCTGCGCGTCCATAATAGAGCAAAAATTAAAAAAAAAACATTTTTCAGTCTTCAAAATATCAGCATTCGTTTGAGGTACATACAGTGGATATATTAAAAAATCATACATTAGAAACCTCATCTCTGAAGTGTATTCTTTAACTTCTTCTTTGAGGATAAAGTTTTACATTGTGTTGTAAAGCCACTAAATGGAAATTGACACAAAAAAACTAGTTTCCTCCAACGCTTTTTCCCTATTTATACCCTATACCACAATGTGGAAAAGGGTATAATAAGTTTGTTTTCCCAAAAATTCATGTAACGCCGCGAAATATTCGTCGTAGACCCCTCATGTGGTATACCAAACTTCATATCTCGACGAGATAAAGCGATTTAGCGATGTGTGTCCGTCCGTCCGTCCGTCCGTCTGTCCGTCCATTAAAAATTGTAATCAAGCTAGAGGCCGCAATTATGGACCGATTGTCACGAAATTTAGTATGGAGGTCGGGTTTGGACCAGAATAGAACTGATTAGTTTTTGGCGATGATCGTGAAATGTTAAAGGGATGAAATGGACCAAAAACAAAATTTTTGCTCGATTTTGTAGCCGCTCTGTAGGTCGCAATAATAGTCCGATCGGCGCGAAATTTTAAACGTAGTTTTGGTTTGAGATGAAGAAGTAGCGTGCAAGTCAACGGTATGATCGGATAATATTTAGCGGGTTAAATTGATCAAAACTTTTGTGTGAAAATTGGTAAAATTTCTAATGCACATCTTATAACTTTATCCCAAGAAGACGCGTTTAGTGGTATAGGGTATCACATGGTCGGCCCCGTCCGACTATAGTCTGTTCTTACTTGTTTTTACATTAATACGACCACAACTTCCGCTTAAATTATTATTTTAAAAAATTCCTCGGTAAATCGGGCTAAACAGTTTATTTTACCGCAATGCGTTCAAAAGTTATGGTATAGTACAAATGTTCGCGAGTTACAATACCCCATACCTAAGATTCAACATAAGTAAATTTTCTCAGCCTATGTGAATTGAAACATTTATCGTTTCTTTCCGATGGATATAGCGCCCAGCTGTCATTTCAGTTAGTCACCGTATACTTAGAGCTTTTGGATCACTATGTCAGGAAGCATGGACTTGCCCACGAACAATGTAATATCGATGTAAACAGAACCACAAAGGGTATCATCGGTTTAAATTTCCAAAGGTCGAAGCTAAACTGCCCTTGAACAAAAATGTTGAACTTATGTGGGAGAGGTACTTTAAGGAGATGACTTATATCGACCATTTTAGAAGTTAAACTAAATTTGGACTAAATATTGGGAGATATATAGTTTGGACCTAATTGGTTTCTCCATTCAAGTGATATTGCGCTTACCATTTTAGTGACACTATTTAACCTTTGGGGGAGGTACCAGATGGTGTTGACTGATATTGCCCATCTTTGAAGATAAACCTAAATTTGGACAAAATATTACGAGATCCAAATTTTGGACCAAATTGGTTGATCTGTTCGAAAGTTATCGTGCGCCCCAGCCACTACACATGACGCCTTAGAGGTTTTTACAGCTTTCGGCCCGTTTTTCTCAGGAAGTATGGTCTTGCCCATGGAAAAACTTGTACCTTCGAATAGGAGTCACTACAAATAGAATCAAAGCGATCCGAGAGCAGGCCTTAAAATGTACTTTTCCGAAATTTTGTGTGGGAGGTACCGCGAGGAGTGGACCGATTGAGTCCACATTGGAACCTCATCATTATCCCTGCAGAAATAGCACGATGTTATCGTGTGCACAATTTGATGGACAAAGTTTTGAACTTTTCCGTTTTTGGATCGGGAGGTACACTTATATCGGACCTATATCAAAACATGGTCGCACCATGAAATTAATTGGGGAGACCACTGGAAACCTCAAATGTCAAATTACAGGTATTTCCATTCAAAAATGTATCTAAAAAAACAAAAAAACAAGTAAGAACGACGTTAAGTTCGCTCCGACCGAACTTATTATACCCTCCACCACGAGTTGTATTGAATTTAAATGGAACAATTAGTTTCCTTTCGTTTATGAAGAAGACTAAAGACCAAATTTCAGCAATTTCGGTAAAACAATGTGGCTAAGCTTCAAAATACCGAAACGTCGATCTATACCGACAAAGTTTTTAGACTCAAAAAAGAGTAACTTCCAAATTTCCGATATTCAAAATATGTACCGAAAATCAAGAGGTACGCTTCTATGGGGGATGAAGGAAGACGTGGACCCATACTGATAATTCTCTTCTGGAATATTTTATAACCCCATGGAAGACAAAATAACAAATTTCAGTTATTTCGGCGTGACATTGACGTCACAACCTTCAGAATTACGAAAATCGGGAGGTACCTTTCTATGGGGGCTATATCGAAACATGGACATATACTCACGAATTTCAGTCGGAAAGGTTTTTACCTACAACATAGACTAAATACCAAATATCAGCCATTTCGGTTTGTTGTTGTTGTTGCCATAACCTTCAAAATACCGAAAATCGGGAGGTATCGCTCTAGGCGAGCAATATGAAGGCGTGGATTTGTACCGAAAAATTTCTGTAGAAAGTTTTATACTCTCAGCGAAGACTAAATACCAAATTTCAGCCATTTCGATGTATTATTGAGGCCACAACCTTCAAAATACCGAATATCGAGAGGTACCGTTCTAGGGTGCTATATGAAGGCGTTGACCTATACCGACAAATAAAAGGTAGAAAGTTTAGTATCTCCAAAGAAGACTGCACACCAAATTCCATTTCGGTGGGATAATGACACCACAACCTTTAAAATACCGAAAATCGGAAGGTACCGTTCTATGGGGGCTAAATGAAGTTTTATACCCCTAACGAAGACCTAATACCCAATTTCAGCCATTTCGGTGTAATAATGACGATAAAACCTTCAAAATACCCAAAATCGGGTGGTACCGTTCTATGGGGGCTATAGCAAAACGTGGACCAATATAGCCAATTTGCAATACCAAACATCCTAGGAGTTACAGAAATTTCGGTACCAAATTACAAAACTATATCTTTAAAATTGCGTGCTGTATTTTGATTTCAACAGACGGGCGGACAGACGGACGGTCTCCGATGAATATTTCGATGTGTTACAAAGGGAATGAAAAATTTAATTATACCCTTCATATTATGGTGGAGGGTATAAAAAACGAAAATGGGGAGGTACCGTTATATGTGAAGGCGTTTTGGTGAAGTAGTTTTGAGACCACTAGAAACTTCAAATTTCAAATTACAGGTTGTTCTGTGAGAAATGCAGAAAAAATACGTAAAATCAGGAGGAACCTTTATATGGGAACTATGCCATATGGGATACTTTTTGTTGGTGAAGTTTTGTCACCACTGAGAACTTTAACTGTTAAATTACAGGTAATTCGGTCAAAAATGTAGCAGAAATCCTCAAAATACCTAAAAGCCGGAGGTACAGTTATATGGCGATATACCAAAAGTGGACTCATATAGCCCATATTCAATCTTGACTTGCCAACGGAAAATTACACTCGGGTACAAAAATGTAGTGTTTTAGTTTAATTATTTCGGACGCTAAAGTGATTACAACAGGTGGGCAGACGGACAATTGGCACCTGCGGTTCTTCTCCTGCGATTGATGGGGGTGATCTCCGAGTATGGGATTCACAATATATATACCTTGGAACTGCCTGTTCAACCGTATCAGTGTGAATGTTATCCATGTGTAAATGTTTTACAGTTCCCTCCTTGTGGAACTCCATGTTTAACGCTACGAGTCTTGGACTTCTTATTTCTGAATACTACAAACGTCCACACATACAGTTGATCCAACGTTTCAATCACGACGTCTCTATATCCATGATCAGCTTGACATGGTTGAGGGTATTGAAAGTCTTTGATAGGTCAAAAGCCATCAAAACTGTTCTTTTGTATGGTCTGTTCTGGATCAGTCCTCGACTGATATGTGTGGAAATGGCGTTAATATGTGGTATTGTGCATTTTCCGGAATTCATTCTGATGTTGGGAACAGGGAAACAGATCATCTCATAATGGAGACGAGTAGTACCTCAAGAATCTCCGCTACAGGCAACAATGCGGATATAGGTCGGCCTGTAAATTTCACATCTGCTGGCATCCTTGCTTTTGCTTACAAACACGGCAGGAGGGAAGTCTTTGATAGGTCAAGAGCCATCATTACTGTTCGGTCACACGACCTGATCTGGTTCAGTCCTCGACTGTGTGGATATGGCGTGCAATGTGGAGCTGTGCATTTTCCGGAATATATGATGATGTTGGACAATTGGGAAATCTTCGCTACTGGCGATTCAACTCTGCTGGCATCTTTGCCTGGCTTCAGTAGCGGAACCATCACCCTGCTAACATTCCAGGCTTCTGGTTTCAAACACGGCTGGAAGGAAGTCTTCTCTATATTCTCGAAAAGCTTGGTTATCAGCCTTATATCATTAAACATTAAAAAAATCTCGCTATTGCACCACCACTTCGACTTATTCGACTAATATTGACTTTTATAACACCGTGCGACACGAAAAAATAACCATATTCCAACACCGCAGGGTGATAGAAGACGAAAAATAAGAAGACACGTGTCCCAGCGTTTTTCCTGTTAGTTCGACTTTCGCGGTTATGTGCCCCAAAAGACCTGAAGCTTTGATGTCAAAAGGGGATCATTTTGTCAGACTAATATCTTCTAAACCGCTAAGAATGTTGGTTTACTCATGGAAGCAAAGTTGTAGCTCTCGTCTTAAAGAATAATAATTGTGAACACATAAAATCCATTCAACCTCATCTTCAAGGTCAAAATCGTTAAGGTAAAATTTCCGTTATAATTTTTTCTCAGATTTTGGTCTACAGATATCAAACCGATATCGAACGCCAAAGTTGAAGTGACAGGGAAAAACGCCGGGACACGTATCTTCTTATTTTTTTCTTCTATCACGCTGCGGTGTCAGAACAGTGTTATCAACTTATGTCATGATCGGATATTTCTCCATGATGTCTGAATTTTCAGACATTAATAAAATTCTCGTTACTGAATTATGTCAGGGGACTGCTAATGATTTTTGCCACCCCTTTAGTCCAGTTCGTGATTATCATGGGCGAATAAAGTCTTATTGGACTAATATTGACTTTTATAATTAATAGCTCTTCAAAAATACAAATTACCCAAATTATACATAAAAATATTTTCAATAAAATTACTTCCACCATGACCGAAACAAAACTTCATCCCTGTTATGACATTGGCCTGCAACCAAATTATAGATTTGTTTGTTTTGGAAGGTTTGCAAAATATATGGAGGAGAACACGCAAAGCTGCTCCTCGTCTCCTTTTGTGCAAAACTTTCTAAAACAAAGCATAAAAACAACAACAACGACGACGACTTAATGAATGAATGGCGTTGAAAAGAATCATTCAACAGAAACAACAAACAGAGCATTAGCGGCGATTGTGGTGGTTTTACGCTATCTGATTTTCTAACGCTTATAAATTACATAATTAAACACACATTTCAATTGCTGGTGATTGTCAATGTGCAATTTGCAAATGGAATGGAATTGATCGGGCAAAAAAACTGAAAACAAACTGTATTGTGGCTAAGCTATGCCGAGGAATGTGGCATACCTAGTCAAGTTTAGAGTGAAACGTCCAAGACCATAAACAAACAAATTGAACTTGGGGTACAAGCGAAAAAAAAAAATGTAACAAGTCTTGTCGTTCGGCTAAAAAACCTGCCGCTAAAAAAAAAACGCTTGCAATCTTATTGCTGCTAATCGGTCATTGTCATTGATCATGGAGCCAAGAGGCGCTCACACTGCCGCCTTTGCCGCTTGTCGCCAAAGGCATCTAAATGTCTGGCCGCCGCAGTTGCCTGCCATTCGCCAACTGTCTCTCCACTATTTGTACATATCTCGATTAAACGAGTGAGATATTGACCTTGACTTATTAATACCGTTTTTTATTTGTTTTGTTATCTTCATCTCGTATGATAGACACAGCAACATACAGTACATGCTCGTATGTATGTAGGCATTTTTTTCACTTGCTTGGATACTTGTGGCCTCCATTGATGCTCTATAAAGAGGAGATACAGTTGTTGTTTTTTTATTATTATTTTGTAGTTGGATCAGAAAATAAAATGTGAACTGGCTGACTGCACCACGTACATATTTTTGATTTTAATTGAACAAAATGTCTTCATACAAACAATTTTATAGACGGTGTACCCCACAACGCATGCCCCCTTCATCTTGCTTTGCGAAAGGTCTCTCTCACAATGCTTAATTGTTCCATAATACCCTCCACATCATACAATTTCTTGGGATAGATCTTTGAACATCACCATCATAGAGGGATGTAGATGGGTGGATGGATGGACAATGGACAGAATGGACAGAAATGGAATCGAATCTAACAGAAAAATAAATAAACAAAAATAAAAACATAAAAAAGCTTGTTTGGTGTGGAGGACTAACTGCAAATTTCCCGTCCACACTGGTTTTAGAAACTATAAAGTTGTGGTGATGGGCGAGGGATAAAGACTGTCCATGTTGTTTAGATTTTATAGAATTAAAAATAATATAAAATTTAGAATATAAAATATAAAAATTAAATATAAAATATAAAATATAAAATATAAAAATTAAATATAAAAGTATAAAATATAAAAATTAAATATAAAAGTATAAAATATAAAAATTAAATATAAAATATAAAAATATAAAACATAAAATGTGAAATATAAAATAAAATATAAAAATGTAAAATATTAATAATAAAACAATACATATAAAAACAATATATAAAAAATATAAAATATAAAATATAAAATATAAAATATAAAATATAAAATATAAAATATAAAATATAAAATATAAAATATAAAATATAAAATATAAAATATAAAATATAAAATATAAAATATAAAATATAAAATATAAAATATAAAATATAAAATATAAAATATAAAATATAAAATATAAAATATAAAATATAAAATATAAAATATAAAATATAAAATATAAAATATAAAATATAAAATATAAAATATAAAATATAAAATATAAAATATAAAATATAAAATATAAAATATAAAATATAAAATATAAAATATAAAATATAAAATATAAAATATAAAATATAAAATATAAAATATAAAATATAAAATATAAAATATAAAATATAAAATATAAAATATAAAATATAAAATATAAAATATAAAATATAAAATATAAAATATAAAATATAAAATATAAAATATAAAATATAAAATATAAAATATAAAATATAAAATATAAAATATAAAATATAAAATATAAAATATAAAATATAAAATATAAAATATAAAATATAAAATATAAAATATAAAATATAAAATATAAAATATAAAATATAAAATATAAAATATAAAATATAAAATATAAAATATAAAATATAAAATATAAAATATAAAATATAAAATATAAAATATAAAATATAAAATATAAAATATAAAATATAAAATATAAAATATAAAATATAAAATATAAAATATAAAATATAAAATATAAAATATAAAATATAAAATATAAAATATAAAATATAAAATATAAAATATAAAATATAAAATATAAAATATAAAATATAAAATATAAAATATAAAATATAAAATATAAAATATAAAATATAAAATATAAAATATAAAATATAAAATATAAAACATAAAGGATACAATTTAAAATATAAAAAAATAAAATATATTATATTTTGTATTTTATTTTTTATGTATTTTTAAATTTTACTTTTACAATATGTTAGAAGATTGTTCAACACTTCAAAATATTAAAAACTTTTATTTTTATTAATTTGCAATGGAACCTATGTCTTTAGAGATACAAATTTATTTATTCATCCCTTGTTCGAACAATCTCGTACACAAATATTTTGTATGTATATTTGTTCAAAAAGTAAATTTTTGTTGTTGTACATTTCCATTAATTCGTTTGCAAATATAACGTAAGAATAAACGAATACTACCAGCAACATCTCAATTAATTTATGGCAGAAAGTCAACAATTTCATTTTAAAGGCAGAATATTGATACTGGTCCCACCCCCTCACACACATATGTATGTATGGCATTATCTACCCTCAAAGTGCTACGTTTATACCTAGGTTCCGATCACTAGTTGTTTTTTTATATACAAGTGAAACGTCTGTGCCTATAGTAAATAAACTAAAGATAAAGGAAAATAATCACATTGCTGAAAAAGATTCCGTATTCAAATAATAGTTCTGTCCACCATCCACATGTGTTGAATGTATATTTTTAATTCTTGTTGTTTCCATTGCAATAAACAATAAAATATTAAAAATAGTATCGATGTAGGTATCAGAATTGCGGTATTGTGAAAATTGATAAACTAGGAACTTTTCCTTGACTAAGACCTGTGCCGAAGTCAGCAACCAACGAATCTTTTAAACAATCATTACACCCCCCAAACAACGTTACTTTTACTTTTCATGCAGCCTTAAAATATTTTGAAACATCATTTCGAGAAAAATTTTAAAATAATAAAAATATGCAATGGAATATGTTTCATTCTCGTGCGTAATTCCGAACACTGGTTGGTAGTGGCGGATACGTGAGTAGGTGTTATATTTTATAAATTTAGTGTGCCCGGAAATAACCCAGATTCTGAGAAAAAATCCATTAATAATAAAAGTCATTGCGTAACGAACGATTGGATGGTTGAACGAATTACAAAACTTAAGGCAGGCACTTGCATCGCCTCCGTAGCAGTTGCCGGTATCGCTCCTTTACAATGCAATTGAGATCAATTTATTGCCAATGTGGTGGTCAGTGCACTCGAATGTTTGTCGTAACCACTGAAATGATTATTGACAGTTTGTTCGAGGGAAGTTTCCAAACAAAACAAAATCCCCATTACAGCGATTTCTCCAACTTTTGCCCCACACCTCGTTTAGTTGTAAAATCATACACGTTTTGGAAGTATTCCAAATTAAACGATTAATGAAAAACAATTCGTTCTGTAATGTTACAAAAAGCATTTCCAATTCATTCCGTTCGAAAACTGTTAATTCAGGTAGGGGGTTTTGAGGGAGATTTATAGATTAATGAAAGTAGCTTAGCAGTGCCCCACTAGACAATTTCAAGATCATGCATGTGGACAACAGCGTGTGCAGTGTGGACAAGGACAATTAAGATATATTTAATGATCGTTATAGATAATTAATTCGATACGGATATAATTTGTATTTATTGTTTAGATGGTGAAACTTTATTGGCGATCAAGACTGCAAATAAGATAAGGCACATATGTATGTATGTATGTATGGGACAATATATTACAAAAAGATGTATGTAGTTATTTACATACAAATATTAAATATTTTTATAAGTTATATTTCTTATATTTTTTATTTTACATTTTATATTTCACAGTTTATAGTTTATTTTATATTTTATATTTTATATTTTATATTTTATATTTTATATTTTATATTTTATATTTATATTTTATATTTTATATTTTATATTTTATATTTTATATTTTATATTTTATATTTTATATTTTATATTTTATATTTTATATTTTATATTTTTATATTTTATATTTTATATTTTATATTTTATATTTTATATTTTATATTTTATATTTTATATTTTATATTTTATATTTTATATTTTATATTTTATATTTTATATTTTATATTTTATATTTTATATTTTATATTTTATATTTTATATTTTATATTTTATATTTTATATTTTATATTTTATATTTTATATTTTATATTTTTATATTTTATATTTTATATTTTATATTTTATATTTTATATTTTATATTTTATATTTTATATTTTATATTTTATATTTTATATTTTATATTTTATATTTTATATTTTATATTTTATATTTTTATATTTTATATTTTATATTTTATATTTTATATTTTATATTTTATATTTTATATTTTATATTTTATATTTTATATTTTATATTTTATATTTTATATTTTATATTTTATATTTTATATTTTATATTTTATATTTTATATTTTATATTTTATATTTTATATTTTATATTTTATATTTTATATTTTATATTTTATATTTTATATTTTATATTTTATATTTTATATTTTATATTTTATATTTTATATTTTATATTTTATATTTTATATTTTATATTTTATATTTTATATTTTATATTTTATATTTTATATTTTATATTTTATATTTTATATTTTATATTTTATATTTTATATTTTATATTTTATATTTTATATTTTATATTTTATATTTTATATTTTATTATTTTATATTTTATATTTTATATTTTATATTTTATATTTTATATTTTATATTTTATATTTTATATTTTATATTTTATATTTTATATTTTATATTTTATATTTTATATTTTTATATTTTATATTTTATATTTTATATTTTATATTTTATATTTTATATTTTATATTTTTATATTTTATATTTATATTTTATATTTTATATTTTATATTTTATATTTTATATTTTATATTTATATTTTATATTTTATATTTTATATTTTATATTTTATATTTTATATTTTATATTTTATATTTTATATTTTATATTTTATATTTTATATTTTATATTTTATATTTTATATTTTATATTTTATATTTTATATTTTATATTTTATATTTTATATTTTATATTTTATATTTTATATTTTATATTTTATATTTTATATTTTATATTTTATATTTTATATTTTATATTTTATATTTTATATTTTATATTTTTATATTTTATATTTTATATTTTATATTTTATATTTTATATTTTATATTTATATTTTATATTTTATATTTTATATTTTATATTTTATATTTTATATTTTATATTTTATATTTTATATTTTATATTTTATATTTTATATTTTATATTTTATTTTATATTTTATATTTTATATTTTATATTTATATTTTATATTTTATATTTTATATTTATATTTTATATTTTATATTTTATATTTTATATTTTATATTTTATATTTTATATTTTATATTTTATATTTTATATTTTATATTTTATATTTTATATTTTATATTTTATATTTTATATTTTATATTTTATATTTTATATTTTATATTTTATATTTTATATTTTATATTTTATATTTTATATTTTATATTTTATATTTTATATTTTATATTTTATATTTTATATTTTATATTTTATATTTTATATTTTATATTTTATATTTTATATTTTATATTTTATATTTTATATTTTATATTTTATATTTTATATTTTATATTTTATATTTTATATTTTTATATTTTATATTTTTATATTTTATATTTTATATTTTATATTTTATATTTTATATTTTATATTTTATATTTTATATTTTATATTTATATTTTATATTTTATATTTTATATTTTATATTTTATATTTTATATTTATATTTTATATTTTATATTTTATATTTTATATTTTATATTTTATATTTTATATTTTATATTTTATATTTTATATTTTATATTTTATATTTTATATTTTATATTTTATATTTTTATATTTTATATTTTATATTTTATATTTTATATTTTATATTTTATATTTTATATTTTATATTTTATATTTTATATTTTATATTTTATATTTTATATTTATATTTTATATTTTATATTTTATATTTTATATTTTATATTTTATATTTTATATTTTATATTTTATATTTTATATTTTATATTTTATATTTTATATTTTATATTTTATATTTTATATTTTATATTTTATATTTTATATTTTATATTTTATATTTTATATTTTATATTTTATATTTTATATTTTTATATTTTATATTTTATATTTTATATTTTATATTTTATATTTTATATTTTATATTTTATATTTATATTTTATATTTTATATTTTATATTTTATATTTTATATTTTATATTTTATATTTTATATTTTATATTTTATATTTATTTTATATTTTATATTTTATATTTTATATTTTATATTTTATATTTTATATTTTATATTTTATATTTTATATTTTATATTTTATATTTTATATTTTATATTTTATATTTTATATTTTATATTTTATATTTTATATTTTATATTTTATATTTTATATTTATATTTTATATTTTATATTTTATATTTTATATTTTATATTTTATATTTTATATTTTATATTTTATATTTTATATTTTATATTTTATATTTTATATTTTATATTTTATATTTTATATTTTATATTTTATATTTTATATTTTATATTTTATATTTTATATTTTATATTTTATATTTTATATTTTATATTTTATATTTTATATTTTATATTTTATATTTTATATTTTATATTTTATATTTTATATTTTATATTTTATATTTTATATTTTATATTTTATATTTTATATTTTATATTTTATATTTTATATTTTATATTTTATATTTTATATTTTATATTTTATATTTTATATTTTATATTTTATATTTTATATTTTATATTTTATATTTTATATTTTATATTTTATATTTTATATTTTATATTTTATATTTATATTTTATATTTTATATTTTATATTTTATATTTTATATTTTATATTTTATATTTTATATTTTATATTTTATATTTTATATTTTATATTTTATATTTTATATTTTATATTTTATATTTTATATTTTATATTTTATATTTTATATTTTATATTTTATATTTTATATTTTATATTTTATATTTTATATTTTATATTTTATATTTTATATTTTATATTTTATATTTTATATTTTATATTTTATATTTTATATTTTATATTTTATATTTTATATTTTATATTTTATATTTATATTTTATATTTTATATTTTATATTTTATATTTTATATTTTATATTTTATATTTTATATTTTATATTTTATATTTTATATTTTATATTTTATATTTTTATATTTTATATTTTATATTTTATATTTTATATTTTATATTTTATATTTTATATTTTATATTTTATATTTTATATTTTATATTTTATATTTTATATTTTATATTTTATATTTTATATTTTATATTTTATATTTTATATTTTATATTTTATATTTTATATTTTATATTTTATATTTTATATTTTATATTTTATATTTTATATTTTATATTTTATATTTTATATTTTATATTTTATATTTTATATTTTATATTTTATATTTTATATTTTATATTTATATTTTATATTTTATATTTTATATTTTATATTTTATATTTATATTTTATATTTTATATTTTATATTTTATATTTTATATTTTATATTTTATATTTTATATTTTATATTTTATATTTTATATTTTATATTTTATATTTTATATTTTATATTTTATATTTTATATTTTATATTTTATATTTTATATTTTATATTTTATATTTTATATTTTATATTTTATATTTTATATTTTATATTTTATATTTTATATTTTATATTTTATATTTTATATTTTATATTTTATATTTTATATTTTATATTTTATATTTTATATTTTATATTTTATATTTTATATTTTATATTTTATATTTATATTTTATATTTTATATTTTATATTTTATATTTTATATTTTATATTTTATATTTTATATTTTATATTTTATATTTTATATTTTATATTTTATATTTTATATTTTATATTTTATATTTTATATTTTATATTTTATATTTTATATTTTATATTTTATATTTTATATTTTATATTTTATATTTTATATTTTATATTTTATATTTTATATTTTATATTTTATATTTTATATTTTATATTTTATATTTTATATTTTATATTTTATATTTTATATTTTATATTTTATATTTTATATTTTTATATTTATATTTTATATTTTATATTTTATATTTTATATTTTATATTTTATATTTTATATTTTATATTTTATATTTTATATTTTATATTTATATTTTATATTTTATATTTTATATTTTATATTTTATATTTTATATTTTATATTTTATATTTTATATTTTATATTTTATATTTATATTTTATATTTTATATTTTATATTTTATATATTATATATTATATCTTCTTTTTATTTTTTATATTTAATATTTTATATTTCATATTTTATTTTTTATATTCTAAATTTTTTATTTTATATTTTATATTTTATATTTTATATTTTATATTTTATATTTTATATTTTATATTTTATATTTTATATTTTATATTTTATATTTTATATTTTATATTTTATATTTTATATTTTATATTTTATATTTTATATTTTATATTTTATATTTTATATTTTATATTTTATATTTTATATTTTATATTTTATATTTTATATTTTATATTTTATATTTTATATTTTATATTTTATATTTTATATTTTATATTTTATATTTTATATTTTATATTTTATATTTTATATTTTATATTTTATATTTTATATTTTATATTTTATATTTTATATTTTATATTTTATATTTTATATTTTATATTTTATATTTTATATTTTATATTTTATATTTTATATTTTATATTTTATATTTTATATTTTATATTTTATATTTTATATTTTATATTTTATATTTTATATTTTATATTTTATATTTTATATTTTATATTTTATATTTTATATTTTATATTTTATATTTTATATTTTATATTTTATATTTTATATTTTATATTTTATATTTTATATATTATATTATATATTTTATATATTATATATTATATCTTCTTTTATTTTTTTATATTTAATATTTTGTATTTCATATTTTATTTTTTATATTCTAAATTTTTTATTTTATATTCTAAATTTTTTATTTTATATTTTATATTTTATATTTTATATTTTATATTTTATATTTTATATTTTATATTTTATATTTTATATTTTATATTTTATATTTTATATTTTATATTTTATATTTTATATTTTATATTTTATATTTTATATTTTATATTTTATATTTTATATTTTATATTTTATATTTTATATTTTATATTTTATATTTTATATTTTATATTTTATATTTTATATTTTATATTTTATATTATATATTTTATATTTTATATTTTATATTTTATATTTTATATTTTATATTTTATATTTTATATTTTATATTTTATATTTTATATTTTATATTTTATATTTTATATTTTATATTTTATATTTTATATTTTATATTTTATATTTTATATTTTATATTTTATATTTTATATTTTATATTTTATATTTTATATTTTATATTTTATATTTTATATTTTATATTTTATATTTTATATTTTATATTTTATATTTTATATTTTATATTTTATATTTTATATTTTATATTTTATATTTTATATTTTATATTTTATATTTTATATATTATATTTTATATTTTATATATTATATATTATATCTTCTTTTTATTTTTTATATTTAATATTTTGTATTTCATATTTTATTTTTTATATTCTAAATTTTTTATTTTATATTCAAAATTTTTTATTTTATATTTTATATTTTATATTTTATATTTTATTTTATATTTTATATTTTATATTTTATATTTTATATTTTATATTTATATTTTATATTTTATATTTTATATTTTATATTTTATATTTTATATTTTATATTTTATATTTTATATTTTATATTTTATATTTTATATTTTATATTTTATATTTTATATTTTATATTTTATATTTTATATTTTATATTTTATATTTTATATTTTATATTTTATATTTTATATTTTATATTTTATATTTTATATTTTATATTTTATATTTTATATTTTATATTTTATATTTTATATTTTATATTTTATATTTTATATTTTATATTTTATATTTTATATTTTATATTTTATATTTTATATTTTATATTTTATATTTTATATTTTATATTTTATATTTTATATTTTATATTTTATATTTTATATTTTATATTTTATATTTTATATTTTATATTTTATATTTTATATTTTATATTTTATATTTTATATTTTATATTTTATATTTTATATTTTATATTTTATATTTTATATTTTATATTTTATATTTTATATTTTATATTTTATATTTTATATTTTATATTTTATATTTTATATTTTATATTTTATATTTTATATTTTATATTTTATATTTTATATTTTATATTTTATATTTTATATTTTATATTTTATATTTTATATTTTATATTTTATATTTTATATTTTATATTTTATATTTTATATTTTATATTTTATATTTTATATTTTATATTTTATATTTTATATTTTATATTTTATATTTTATATTTTATATTTTATATTTTATATTTTATATTTATATTTTATATTTTATATTTTATATTTTATATTTTATATTTTATATTTTATATTTTATATTTTATATTTTATATTTTATATTTTATATTTTATATTTTATATTTTATATTTTATATTTATATTTTATATTTTATATTTTATATTTTATATTTTATATTTTATATTTTATATTTTATATTTTATATTTTATATTTTATATTTTATATTTTATATTTTATATTTTATATTTTATATTTTATATTTTATATTTTATATTTTATATTTTATATTTTATATTTTATATTTTATATTTTATATTTTATATTTTATATTTTATATTTTATATTTTATATTTTATATTTTATATTTTATATTTTATATTTTATATTTTATATTTTATATTTTATATTTTATATTTTATATTTTATATTTTATATTTTATATTTTATATTTATATTTTATATTTTATATTTTATATTTTATATTTTATATTTTATATTTTATATTTTATATTTTATATTTTATATTTTATATTTTATATTTTATATTTTATATTTTATATTTTATATTTTATATTTTATATTTTATATTTTATATTTTATATTTTATATTTTATATTTTATATTTTATATTTTATATTTTATATTTTATATTTTATATTTTATATTTTATATTTTATATTTTATATTTTATATTTTATATTTTATATTTTATATTTTATATTTTATATTTTATATTTTATATTTTATATTTTATATTTTATATTTTATATTTTATATTTTATATTTTATATTTTATATTTTATATTTTATATTTTATATTTTATATTTTATATTTTATATTTTATATTTTATATTTTATATTTTATATTTTATATTTTATATTTTATATTTTATATTTTATATTTTATATTTTATATTTTATATTTTATATTTTATATTTTATATTTTATATTTTATATTTTATATTTTATATTTTATATTTTATATTTTATATTTTATATTTTATATTTTATATTTTATATTTTATATTTATATTTTATATTTTATATTTATATTTTATATTTTATATTTTATATTTTATATTTTATATTTTATATTTTATATTTTATATTTTATATTTTATATTTATATTTTATATTTTATATTTATATTTTATATTTTATATTTTATATTTTATATTTTATATTTTATATTTTATATTTTATATTTTATATTTTATATTTTATATTTTATATTTTATATTTTATATTTTATATTTTATATTTTATATTTTATATTTTATATTTTATATTTTATATTTTATATTTTATATTTTATATTTTATATTTTATATTTTATATTTTATATTTTATATTTTATATTTTATATTTTATATTTTATATTTTATATTTTATATTTTATATTTTATATTTTATATTTTATATTTTATATTTTATATTTTATATTTTATATTTTATATTTTATATTTTATATTTTATATTTTATATTTTATATTTTATATTTTATATTTTATATTTTATATTTTATATTTTATATTTTATATTTTATATTTTATATTTTATATTTTATATTTTATATTTTATATTTTATATTTTATATTTTATATTTTATATTTTATATTTTATATTTTATATTTTATATTTTATATTTTATATTTTATATTTTATATTTTATATTTTATATTTTATATTTTATATTTTATATTTTATATTTTATATTTTATATTTTATATTTTATATTTTATATTTTATATTTTATATTTTATATTTTATATTTTATATTTTATATTTTATATTTTATATTTTATATTTTATATTTTATATATTATATATTATATCTTCTTTTTATTTTTTATATTTAATATTTTGTATTTCATATTTTATTTTTATATTCTAAATTTTTTATTTTATATTTTATATTTTATATTTTATATTTTATATTTTATATTTTTATATTTTATATTTTATATTTTATATTTTATATTTTATATTTTATATTTTATATTTTATATTTTATATTTTATATTTTATATTTTATATTTTATATTTTATATTTTATATTTTATATTTTATATTTTATATTTTATATTTTATATTTTATATTTTATATTTATATTTTATATTTTATATTTTATATTTTATATTTTATATTTTATATTTTATATTTTATATTTTATATTTTATATTTTATATTTTATATTTTATATTTTATATTTTATATTTTATATTTTATATTTTATATTTTATATTTTATATTTTATATTTTATATTTTATATTTTATATTTTATATTTTATATTTTATATTTTATATTTTATATTTTATATATTATATTATATATTTTATATATTATATATTATATCTTCTTTTTATTTTTTATATTTAATATTTTGTATTTCATATTTTATTTTTTATATTCTAAATTTTTTATTTTATATTCTAAATTTTTTATTTTATATTTTATATTTTATATTTTATATTTTATATTTTATATTTTATATTTTATATTTTATATTTTATATTTTATATTTTATATTTTATATTTTATATTTTATATTTTATATTTTATATTTTATATTTTATTATTTTATATTTTATATTTTATATTTTATATTTTATATTTTATATTTTATATTTTATATTTTATATTTTATATTTTATATTTTATATTTTATATTTTATATTTTATATTTTATATTTTATATTTTATATTTTATATTTTATATTTTATATTTTATATTTTATATTTTATATTTTATATTTTATATTTTATATTTTATATTTTATATTTTATATTTTATATTTTATATTTTATATTTTATATTTTATATTTATATTTTATATTTTATATTTTATATTTTATATTTTATATTTTATATTTTATATTTTATATTTTATATTTATATTTTATATTTTATATTTTATATTTTATATTTTATATTTTATATTTTATACATATATTATATTTTATATTTTATATATTATATATTATATCTTCTTTTTATTTTTTATATTTAATATTTTGTATTTCATATTTTATTTTTTATATTCTAAATTTTTTATTTTATATTCTAAATTTTTTATTTTATATTTTATATTTTATATTTTATATTTTATATTTTATATTTTATATTTTATATTTTATATTTTATATTTTATATTTTATATTTTATATTTTATATTTTATATTTTATATTTTATATTTTATATTTTATATTTTATATTTTATATTTTATATTTTATATTTTATATTTTATATTTTATATTTTATATTTTATATTTTATATTTTATATTTTATATTTTATATTTTATATTTTATATTTTATATTTTATATTTTATATTTTATATTTTATATTTTATATTTTATATTTTATATTTTATATTTTATATTTTATATTTTATATTTTATATTTTATATTTTATATTTATATTTTATATTTTATATTTTATATTTTATATTTTATATTTTATATTTTATATTTTATATTTTATATTTTATATTTTATATTTTATATTTTATATTTTATATTTTATATTTTATATTTTATATTTTATATTTTATATTTTATATTTTATATTTTATATTTTATATTTTATATTTTATATTTTATATTTTATATTTTATATTTTATATTTTATATTTTATATTTTATATTTTATATTTTATATTTTATATTTTATATTTTATATTTTATATTTTATATTTTATATTTTATATTTTATATTTTATATTTTATATTTTATATTTTATATTTTATATTTTATATTTTATATTTTATATTTTATATTTTATATTTTATATTTTATATTTATATATTTTATATTTTATATTTTATATTTTATATTTTATATTTTATATTTTATATTTTATATTTTATATTTTATATTTTATATTTTATATTTTATATTTTATATTTTATATTTTATATTTTATATTTTATATTTTATATTTTATATTTTATATTTTATATTTTATATTTTATATTTTATATTTTATATTTTATATTTTATATTTTATATTTTATATTTTATATTTTATATTTTATATTTTATATTTTATATTTTATATTTTATATTTTATATTTTATATTTTATATTTTATATTTTATATTTTATATTTTATATTTTATATTTTATATTTTATATTTTATATTTTATATTTTATATTTTATATTTTATATTTTATATTTTATATTTTATATTTTATATTTTATATTTTATATTTTATATTTTATATTTTATATTTTATATTTTATATTTTATATTTTATATTTTATATTTTATATTTTATATTTTATATTTTATATTTTATATTTTATATTTTATATTTTATATTTTATATTTTATATTTTATATTTTATATTTTATATTTATATTTTATATTTTATATTTTATATTTTATATTTTATATTTTATATTTTATATTTTATATTTTATATTTTATATTTTATATTTTATATTTTATATTTTATATTTTATATTTTATATTTTATATTTTATATTTTATATTTTATATTTTATATTTTATATTTTATATTTTATATTTTATATTTTATATTTTATATTTTATATTTTATATTTTATATTTTATATTTTATATTTTATATTTTATATTTTATATATTTTATATTTTATATTTTATATTTTATATTTTATATTTTATATTTTATATTTTATATTTTATATTTTATATTTTATATTTTATATATTTTATATTTTATATTTTATATTTTATATTTTATATTTTATATTTTATATTTTATATTTTATATTTTATATTTTATATTTTATATTTTATATATTTTATATTTTATATTTTATATTTTATATTTTATATTTTATATTTTATATTTTATATTTTATATTTTATATTTTATATTTTATATTTTATATTTTATATTTTATATTTTATATTTTATATTTTATATTTTATATTTTATATTTTATATTTTATATTTTATATTTTATATTTTATATTTTATATTTTATATTTTATATTTTATATTTTATATTTTATATTTTATATTTTATATTTTATATTTTATATTTTATATTTTATATTTTATATTTTATATTTTATATTTTATATTTTATATTTTATATTTTATATTTTATATTTTATATTTTATATTTTATATTTTATATTTTATATTTTATATTTTTATTTTATATTTTATATTTTATATTTTATATTTTATATTTTATATTTTATATTTTATATTTTATATTTTATATTTTATATTTTATATTTTATATTTTATATTTTATATTATTTTATATTTTATATTTTATATTTTATATTTTATATTTTATATTTTATATTTTATATTTTATATTTTATATTTTATATTTTATATTTTATATTTTATATTTTATATTTTATATTTTATATTTTATATTTTATATTTTATATTTATATTTTATTTTATATTTTATATTTTATATTTTATATTTTATATTTTATATTTTATATTTTATATTTTATATTTTATATTTTTATATTTTATATTTTATATTTTATATTTTATATTTTATATTTTATATTTTATATTTTATATTTTATATTTTATATTTTATATTTTATATTTATATTTTATATTTTATATTTTATATTTTATATTTTATATTTTATATTTTATATTTTATATTTTATATTTTATATTTTATATTTTATATTTTATATTTTATATTTTATATTTTATATTTTATATTTTATATTTTATATTTTATATTTTATATTTTATATTTTATATTTTATATTTTATATTTTATATTTTATATTTTATATTTTATATTTTATATTTTATATTTTATATTTTATATTTTATATTTTATATTTTATATTTTATATTTTATATTTTATATTTTATATTTTATATTTTATATTTTATATTTTATATTTTATATTTTATATTTTATATTTTATATTTTATATTTTATATTTTATATTTTATATTTTATATTTTATATTTTATATTTTATATTTTATATTTTATATTTTATATTTTATATTTTATATTTTATATTTTATATTTTATATTTTATATTTTATATTTTATATTTTATATTTTATATTTTATATTTTATATTTTATATTTTATATTTTATATTTTATATTTTATATTTTATATTTTATATTTTATATTTTATATTTTATATTTTATATTTTATATTTTATATTTTATATTTTATATTTTATATTTTATATTTTATATTTTATATTTTATATTTTATATTTTATAATTTTATATTTTATATTTTATATTTTATATTTTATATTTTATATTTTATATTTTATATTTTATATTTTATATTTTATATTTTATATTTTATATTTTATATTTTATATTTTATATTTTATATTTTATATTTTATATTTTATATTTTATATTTTATATTTTATATTTTATATTTTATATTTTATATTTTATATTTTATATTTTATATTTTATATTTTATATTTTATATTTTATATTTTATATTTTATATTTTATATTTTATATTTCTATATTTTATATTTTATATTTTATATTTTACATATATTTTATATTTTATATTTTATATTTTATATTTTATATTTTATTATTTATATTTTATATTTTAAATTTTATATTTTATATTTTATATTTTATATTTTATATTTTATATTTTATATTTTATATTTTATATTTTATATTTTATATTTTATATTTTATATTTATATTTTATATTTTATATTTTATATTTTATATTTTATATTTTATATTTTATATTTTATATTTTATATTTATATTTTATATTTTATATTTTATATTTTATATTTTATATTTTATATTTTATATTTTATATTTTATATTTTATATTTTATATTTTATATTTTATATTTTATATTTTATATTTTATATTTTATATTTTATATTTTATATTTTATATTTTATATTTTATATTTTATATTTTATATTTTATATTTTATATTTTATATTTTATATTTATATTTTATATTTTATATTTTATATTTTACATATATTTTATATTTTATATTTTATATTTTATATTTTATATTTTACATATATTTTATATTTTATATTTTATATTTTATATTTTATATTTTATATTTATATTTTTTATATTTTATATTTTATATTTTACATATATTTTATATTTTATATTTTATATTTTATATTTTATATTTTATATTTTATATTTTATATTTTATATTTTATATTTTATATTTTATATTTTATATTTTATATTTTATATTTTATATTTTATATTTTATATTTTATATTTTATATTTTATATTTTATATTTTATATTTTATATTTTTATATTTTATATTTTATATTTTATATTTTATATTTTATATTTTATATTTTATATTTTATATTTTATATTTTATATTTTATATTTTATATTTTATATTTTATATTTTATATTTTATATTTTTATATTTTATATTTTATATTTTATATTTTATATTTTATATTTTATATTTTATATTTTATATTTTATATTTTATATTTTATATTAATTTTATATTTTATATTTTATATTTTATATTTTATATTTTATATTTTATATTTTATTATTTTATATTTTATATTTTATATTTATATTTTATATTTTATATTTATATTTTATATTTTATATTTTATATTTTATATTTTATATTTTATATTTTATATTTTATATTTTATATTTTATATTTTATATTTTATATTTTATATTTTATATTTTATATTTTATATTTTATATTTTATATTTTATATTTTATATTTTATATTTTATATTTTATATTTTATATTTTATATTTTATATTTTACATATATTTTATATTTTATATTTTATATTTTATATTTTATATTTTATATTTTATATTTTATATTTTATATTATATTTATATTTTATATTTTATATTTTATATTTTATATTTTATATTTTATATTTTATATTTTATATTTTATATTTTATATTTTATATTTTATATTTTATATTTTATATTTTATATTTATATTTTATATTTTATATTTTATATTTATATTTTATATTTTATATTTTATATTTTATATTTTATATTTTATATTTTATATTTTATATTTTATATTTTATATTTTATATTTTATATTTTATATTTTATATTTTATATTTTATATTTTATATTTTATATTTTATATTTTATATTTTATATTTTATATTTTATATTTTATATTTATATTTATATTTTATATTTTATATTTTATATTTTATATTTTATATTTTATATTTTATATTTTATATTTTATATTTTATATTTTATATTTTATATTTTATATTTTATATTTTATATTTTATATTTTATATTTTATATTTTATATTTTATATTTTATATTTTATATTTTATATTTTATATTTTATATTTTATATTTTATATTTTATATTTTATATTTTATATTTAATATTTATATTTTATATTTTATATTTTATATTTTATATTTTATATTTTATATTTTATATTTTATATTTTATATTTTATATTTTATATTTATATTTTATATTTTATATTTTATATTTTATATTTTATATTTTATATTTTATATTTTATATTTTATATTTTATATTTTATATTTTATATTTTATATTTTATATTTTATATTTTATATTTTATATTTTATATTTTATATTTATATTTTATATTTTATATTTTATATTTATATTTTTATATTTTATATTTTATATTTTATATTTTATATTTTATATTTTATATTTTATATTTTATATTTTATATTTTATATTTTATATTTTATATTTTATATTTTATATTTTATATTTATATTTTATATTTTATATTTTATATTTTATATTTTATATTTTATATTTTATATTTTATATTTTATATTTTATATTTTATATTTTATATTTTATATTTTATATTTTATATTTTATATTTTATATTTTATATTTTATTATTTTATATTTTATATTTTATATTTTATATTTTATATTTTTATATTTATATTTTATATTTTATATTTTATATTTTATATTTTATATTTTATATTTTATATTTTATATTTTATATTTTATATTTTATATTTTATATTTATATTTTATATTTTATATTTTATATTTTATATTTTATATTTTATATTTTATATTTTATATTTTATATTTTATATTTTATATTTTATATTTTATATTTTATATTTTATATTTTATATTTTATATTTTATATTTTATATTTTATATTTTATATTTTATATTTTATATTTTATATTTTATATTTTATATTTTATATTTTATATTTTATATTTTATATTTTATATTTTATATTTTATATTTTATATTTTATATTTTATATTTTATATTTTATATTTTATATTTTATATTTTATATTTATATTTTATATTTTATATTTTATATTTTATATTTTATATTTTATATTTTATATTTTATATTTTATATTTTATATTTTTATATTTTATATTTTATATTTTATATTTTATATTTTATATTTTATATTTATATTTTATATTTTATATTTTATATTTTATATTTTATATTTTATATTTTATATTTTATATTTTATATTTTATATTTTATATTTTATATTTTATATTTTATATTTTATATTTTATATTTTATATTTTATATTTTATATTTTATATTTTATATTTTATATTTTATATTTTATATTTTATATTTATATTTTATATTTTATATTTTATATTTATATTTTATATTTTATATTTTATATTTTATATTTTATATTTTATATTTTATATTTTATATTTATTTATTTTATATTTTATATTTTATATTTTATATTTTATATTTTATATTTTATATTTTATATTTTATATTTTATATTTTATATTTTATATTTTATATTTATATTTTATATTTTATATTTTATATTTTATATTTTATATTTTATATTTTATATTTTATATTTTATATTTTATATTTTATATTTTATATTTTATATTTTATATTTTATATTTTATATTTTATATTTTATATTTTATATTTTATATTTTATATTTTATATTTTATATTTTATATTTTATATTTATATTTTATATTTTATATTTTATATTTTATATTTTATATTTTATATTTTATATTTTATATTTTATATTTTATATTTTATATTTTATATTTTATATTTTATATTTTATATTTTATATTTTATATTTATATTTTATATTTTATATTTTTATATTTTATATTTTATATTTTATATTTTATATTTTATATTTTATATTTTATATTTATATTTTATATTTTATATTTTATATTTTATATTTTATATTTATATTTTATATTTTATATTTTATATTTTATATTTTATATTTTATATTTTATATTTTATATTTTATATTTTATATTTTATATTTTATATTTTATATTTTATATTTTATATTTTTATATTTTATATTTTATATTTTATATTTTATATTTTATATTTTATATTTTATATTTTATATTTTATATTTTATATTTTATATTTTATATTTTATATTTTATATTTTATATTTTATATTTTATATTTTATATTTTTATATATTTTATATTTTATATTTTTATATTTTATATTTTATATTTTATATTTTATATTTTATATTTTATATTTTATATTTTATATTTTATATTTTATATTTTATATTTTATATTTTATATTTTATATTTTATATTTTATATTTTATATTTTATATTTTATATTTAATTTTATATTTTATATTTTATATTTTATATTTTATATTTTATATTTTATATTTTATATTTTATATTTTATATTTTATATTTTATATTTTATATTTTTATATTTTATATTTTATATTTTATATTTTATATTTTATATTTTATATTTTATATTTTATATTTTATATTTTATATTTTATATTTTATATTTTATATTTTATATTTTATATTTTATATTTTATATTTTATATTTTATATTTTATATTTTATATTTTATATTTTATATTTTATATTTTATATTTTATATTTTATATTTTATATTTTATATTTTATATTTTATATTTTATATTTTATATTTTATATTTTATATTTTATATTTATATTTTATATTTTATATTTTATATTTTATATTTTATATTTTATATTTTATATTTTATATTTTATATTTTATATTTTATATTTTATATTTTATATTTTATATTTTATATTTTATATTTTATATTTTATATTTTATATTTTATATTTTATATTTTATATTTATATTTTATATTTTATATTTTATATTTTATATTTTATATTTATATTTTTATATTTTATATTTTATATTTTATATTTTATATTTTATATTTTAAATTTTATATTTTATATTTTATATTTTATATTTTATATTTTATATTTATATTTTATATTTTATATTTTATATTTTATATTTTATATTTTATATTTTATATTTTTATATTTTATATTTTATATTTTATATTTTATATTTTAAATTTTATATTTTATATTTTATATTTTATATTTTATATTTTATATTTTATATTTATATTTTATATTTTATATTTTATATTTTATATTTTATATTTTATATTTTATATTTTATATTTTATATTTTATATTTTATATTTTATATTTTATATTTTATATTTTATATTTTATATTTTATATTTTATATTTATATTTTATATTTTATATTTTATATTTTATATTTTATATTTTAATTTTATATTTTATATTTTATATTTTATATTTTATATTT
>NW_027411970.1:0-90879 GCF_047663935.1 Musca autumnalis
GGAAAGTCATCTCCGGTGAACTTTTGTATTGGGAAAGTCTTCTCCGGTGAACTTTTGTATGGGAAAAGTCATCTCCGGTGAACTTTTGTATGGGAAAAGTCATCTCCGGTGAACTTTTGTATTGGGAAAGTCATCTCCGGTGAACTTTTGTATGGGAAAAGTCATCTCCGGTGAACTTTTGTATTGGGAAAGTCATCTCCGGTGAACTTTTGTATTGGGAAAAGTCATCTCCGGTGAACTTTTGTATTGGGAAAGTCATCTCCGGTGAACTTTTGTATTGGGAAAGTCATCTCCGGTGAACTTGTGTATGGGAAAAGTCATCTCCGGTGAACTTTTGTATTGGGAAAGTCATCTCCGGTGAACTTTTGTATTGGGAAAGTCATCTCCGATGAATTTTTGTATGGGAAAAGTCATCTCCGGTGAACTTTTGTATTGGGAAAGTCATGCCCGGTGAACTTTTGTATGGGAAAAGTCATCTCCGGTGAACTTTTGTATTGGGAAAGTCATCTCCGGTAAACTTTTGTATGGGAAAAGTCATCTCCGGTGAACTTTTGTATTGGGAAAGTCATCTCCGGTGAACTTTTGTATTGGGAACTTTTGTATTGAACTTTTGAACTTTTGTATTGGGAAAGTCGTGCCCGGTGAACTTTTGTATTGGGAAAGTCATCTCCGGTGAACTTTTGTATTGGGAAAGTCATCTCCGGTGAACTTTTGTATTGGGAAAGTCATCTCCGGTGAACTTTTGTATGGGAAAAGTCATCTCCGGTGAACTTTTGTATTGGGAAAGTCATGCCCGGTGAACTTTTATATTGGGAAAGTCATCTCCGGTGAACTTTTATATTGGGAAAGTCATGCCCGGTGAACTTTTGTTTTGGGAAAGTCATGCCCGGTGAACTTTTGTATTGGGAAAGTCGTGCCCGGTGAACTTTTGTATTGGGAAAGTCATGCCCGGTGAACTTTTGTATTGGGAAAGTCATCTCCGGTGAACTTTTGTATGGGAAAAGTCATCTCCGGTGAACTTTTGTATTGGGAAAGTCATGCCCGGTGAACTTTTGTATTGGGAAAGTCATCTCCGGTGAACTTTTGTATGGGAAAAGTCATCTCCGGTGAACTTTTGTATTGGGAAAGTCATCTCCGGTGAACTTTTGTATGGGAAAAGTCATCTCCGGTGAACTTTTGTATTGGGAAAGTCATCTCCGGTGAACTTTTGTATTGGGAAAGTCATGCCCGGCGAACTTTTGTATTGGGAAAGTCATGCCCGGTGAACTTTTGTATTGGGAAAGTCATGCCCGGTGAACTTTTGTATTGGGAAAGTCATGCCCGGTGAACTTTTGTATTGGGAAAGTCATCTCTCTCCGGTGAACTTTTGTATTGGGAAAAGTCATCTCCGGTGAACTTTTGTATTGGGAAAGTCATCTCCGGTGAACTTTTGTATTGGGAAAGTCATCTCCGGTGAACTTTTGTATGGGAAAAGTCATCTCCGGTGAACTTTTGTATTGGGAAAAGTCATCTCCGGTGAACTTTTGTATTGGGAAAGTCATCTCCGGTGAACTTTTGTATTGGGAAAGTCATCTCCGGTGAACTTTTGTATGGGAAAAGTCATCTCCGGTGAACTTTTGTATTGGGAAAGTCATCTCCGGTGAACTTTTGTATTGGGAAAGTCATCTCCGGTGAACTTTTGTATGGGAAAGGTCATCTCCGGTGAACTTTTGTATTGGGAAAGTCATGCCCGGTGAACTTTTGTATGGGAAAAGTCATCTCCGGTGAACTTTTGTATTGGGAAAGTCATCTCCGGTGAACTTTTGTATTGGGAAAGTCATCTCCGGTGAACTTTTGTATTGGGAAAGTCATCTCCGGTGAACTTTTGTATTGGGAAAGTCATCTCCGGTGAACTTTACTTTTGTATGGGAAAAGTCATCTCCGGTGAACTTTTGTATTGGGAAAGTCATCTCCGGTGAACTTTTGTATTGGGAAAGTCATCTCCGGTGAACTTTTGTATGGAAAAGTCATCTCCGGTGAACTTTTGTATTGGGAAAGTCATGCCCGGTGAACTTTTGTATGGGAAAAGTCATCTCCGGTGAACTTTTGTATGGGAAAGTCATGCCCGGTGAACTTTTGTATTGGGAAAGTCATGCCCGGTGAACTTTTGTATTGGGAAAGTCATGCCCGGTGAACTTTGTATTGGGAAAGTCGTGCCCGGTGAACTTTTGTATTGGGAAAGTCATCTCCGGTGAACTTTTGTATGGGAAAAGTCATCTCCGGTGAACCTTTGTATTGGGAAAGTCATCTCCGGTGAACTTTTGTATTGGGAAAGTCATCTCCGGTGAACTTTTGTATGGGAAAAGTCATCTCCGGTGAACTTTTGTATTGGGAAAGTCATGCCCGGTGAACTTTTGTATTGGGAAAGTCGTGCCCGGTGAACTTTTGTATTGGGAAAGTCATCTCCGGTGAACTTTTGTATTGGGAAAGTCATCTCCGGTGAACTTTTGTATTGGGAAAGTCATCTCCGGTGAACTTTTGTATGGGAAAAGTCATCTCCGGTGAACTTTTGTATTGGGAAAGTCATGCCCGGTGAACTTTTGTATGGGAAAAGTCATCTCCGGTGAACTTTTGTATTGGGAAAGTCATGCCCGGTGAACTTTTGTATTGGAAAGTCATGCCCGGTGAACTTTTGTATTGGGAAAGTCATGCCGGTGAACTTTTGTATTGGGAAAGTCGTGCCCGGTGAACTTTTGTATTGGGAAAGTCATCTCCGGTGAACTTTTGTATGGGAAAAGTCATCTCCGGTGAACTTTTGTATTGGGAAATTCATCTCCGGTGAACTTTTGTATTGGGAAAGTCATCTCCGGTGAACTTTTGTATGGAAAAGTCATCTCCGGTGAACTTTTGTATTGGGAAAGTCATGCCCGGTGAACTTTTGTATTGGGAAAGTCGTGCCCGGTGAACTTTTGTATTGGGAAAGTCATCTCCGGTGAACTTTTGTATTGGGAAAGTCATCTCCGGTGAACTTTTGTATTGGGAAAGTCATCTCCGGTGAACTTTTGTATGGGAAAAGTCATCTCCGGTGAACTTTTTGTATTGGGAAAGTCATGCCCGGTGAACTTTTATATTGGGAAAGTCATCTCCGGTGAACTTTTATATTGGGAAAGTCATGCCCGGTGACTTTTGTTTTGGGAAAGTCATGCCCGGTGAACTTTTGTATTGGGAAAGTCGTGCCCGGTGAACTTTTGTATTGGGAAAGTCATGCCCGGTGAACTTTTGTATTGGGAAAGTCATCTCCGGTGAACTTTTGTATGGGAAAAGTCATCTCCGGTGAACTTTTGTATTGGGAAAGTCATGCCCGGTGAACTTTTGTATTGGGAAAGTCATCTCCGGTGAACTTTTGTATGGGAAAAGTCATCTCCGGTGAACTTTTGTATTGGGAAAGTCATCTCCGGTGACTTTTGTATGGGAAAAGTCATCTCCGGTGAACTTTTGTATTGGGAAAGTCATCTCCGGTGAACTTTTGTATTGGGAAAGTCATGCCCGGCGAACTTTTGTATTGGGAAAGTCATGCCCGGTGAACTTTTGTATTGGGAAAGTCATGCCCGGTGAACTTTTGTATTGGGAAAGTCATGCCCGGTGAACTTTTGTATTGGGAAAGTCATCTCCGGTGAACTTTTATATTGGAAAAGTCATGCCCGGTGAACTTTTGTATTGGGAAAGTCATGCCCGGTGAACTATTGTATTGGGAAAGTCATGCCCGGTGAACTTTTGTATTGGGAAAGTCATGCCGGGTGAACTTTTGTATTGGGAAAGTCATGCCCGGTGAACTTTTTGTATTGGGAAAGTCATCTCCGGTGAACTTTTATATTGGAAAAGTCATGCCCGGTGAACTTTTGTATTGGGAAAGTCATGCCCGGTGAACTATTGTATTGGGAAAGTCATGCCCGGTGAACTTTTGTATTGGGAAAGTCATGCCCGGTGAACTTTTGTATTGGGAAAGTCATCTCCGGTGAACTTTTGTATTGGGAAAGTCATCTCCGGTGAACTTTTGTATGGGAAAAGTCATCTCCGGTGAACTTTTGTATTGGGAAAGTCATCTCCGGTGAACTTTTGTATTGGGAAAAGTCATCTCCGGTGAACTTTTGTATTGGGAAAGTCATCTCCGGTGAACTTTTGTATGGGAAAGTCATCTCCGGTGAACTTTTGTATTGGGAAAGTCATGCCCGGTGAACTTTTGTATTGGGAAAGTCATGCCCGGTGAACTTTTGTATTGGGAAAGTCATCTCCGGTGAACTTTTGTATTGGGAAAGTCATCTCCGGTGAACTTTTGTATGGGAAAAGTCATCTCCGGTGAACTTTTGTATTGGGAAAGTCATCTCCGGTGAACTTTTGTATGGGAAAGTCATCTCCGGTGAACTTTTGTATTGGGAAAGTCATCTCCGGTGAACTTTTGTATGGGAAAAGTCATCTCCGGTGAACTTTTGTATGGGAAAAGTCATCTCCGGTGAACTTTTGTATTGGGAAAGTCATCTCCGGTGAACTTTTGTATTGGGAAAGTCATGCCCGGTGAACTTTTGTTTTGGGAAAGTCATGCCCGGTGAACTTTTGTATTGGGAAAGTCATCTCCGGTGAACTTTTGTATGGGAAAAGTCATCTCCGGTGAACTTTTGTATTGGGAAAGTCATCTCCTGTGAACTTTTGTATTGGGAAAGTCATCTCCGGTGAACTTTTGTATGGGAAAAGTCATCTCCGGTGAACTTTTGTATGGGAAAAGTCATCTCCGGTGAACTTTTGTATTGGGAAATCATCTCCGGTGAACTTTTGTATGGGAAAAGTCATCTCCGGTGAACTTTTGTATGGGAAAAGTCATCTCCGGTGAACTTTTGTATTGGGAAAGTCATCTCCGGTGAACTTTTGTATGGGAAAAGTCATCTCCGGTGAACTTTTGTATTGGGAAAGTCATCTCCGGTGAACTTTTGTATTGGGAAAGTCATCTCCGGTGAACTTTTGTATGGGAAAAGTCATCTCCGGTGAACTTTTGTATGGGAAAAGTCATCTCCGGTGAACTTTTGTATTGGGAAAGTCATCTCCGGTGAACTTTTGTATGGGAAAAGTCATCTCCGGTGAACTTTTGTATTGGGAAAGTCATCTCCGGTGAACTTTTGTATTGGGAAAAGTCATCTGCGGTGAACTTTTGTATTGGGAAAGTCATGCCCGGTGAACTTTTGTATTGGGAAAGTCATCTCCGGTGAACTTTTGTATTGGGAAAGTCATCTCCGGTGAACTTTTGTATGGGAAAAGTCATCTCCGGTGAACTTTTGTATTGGGAAAGTCATCTCCGGTGAACTTTTGTATGGGAAAAGTCATCTCCGGTGAACTTTTGTATTGGGAAAGTCATCTCCGGTGAACTTTTGTATGGGAAAGTCATCTCCGGTGAACTTTTGTATTGGGAAAGTCATGCCCGGTGAACTTTTGTATTGGGAAAGTCATGCCCGGTGAACTTTTGTATTGGGAAAGTCATCTCCGGTGAACTTTTGTATTGGGAAAGTCATCTCCGGTGAACTTTTGTATGGGAAAAGTCATCTCCGGTGAACTTTTGTATTGGGAAAGTCATCTCCGGTGAACTTTTGTATGGGAAAAGTCATCTCCGGTGAACTTTTGTATTGGGAAAGTCATCTCCGGTGAACTTTTGTATGGGAAAAGTCATCTCCGGTGAACTTTTGTATGGGAAAAGTCATCTCCGGTGAACTTTTGTATTGGGAAAGTCATCTCCGGTGAACTTTTGTATTGGGAAAGTCATGCCCGGTGAACTTTTGTTTTGGGAAAGTCATGCCCGGTGAACTTTTGTATTGGGAAAGTCATGCCCGGTGAACTTTTGTATGGGAAAAGTCATCTCCGGTGAACTTTTGTATGGGAAAAGTCATCTCCGGTGAACTTTTGTATTGTGAAAGTCATCTCCTGTGAACTTTTGTATTGGGAAAGTCATCTCCGGTGAACTTTTGTATGGGAAAAGTCATCTCCGGTGAACTTTTGTATTGGGAAAGTCATCTCCGGTGAACTTTTGTATGGGAAAAGTCATCTCCGGTGAACTTTTGTATTGGGAAAGTCATCTCCGGTGAACTTTTGTATTGGGAAAGTCATCTCCGGTGAACTTTTGTATGGGAAAAGTCATCTCCGGTGAACTTTTGTATGGGAAAAGTCATCTCCGGTGAACTTTTGTATTGGGAAAGTCATCTCCGGTGAACTTTTGTATGGGAAAAGTCATCTCCGGTGAACTTTTGTATTGGGAAAGTCATCTCCGGTGAACTTTTGTATTGGGAAAAGTCATCTGCGGTGAACTTTTGTATTGGGAAAGTCATCTCCGGTGAACTTTTGTATGGGATAAGTCATCTCCGGTGAACTTTTGTATTGGGAAAGTCATCTCCGGTGAACTTTTGTATTGGGAAAGTCATCTCCGGTGAACTTTTGTATGGGAAAAGTCATCTCCGGTGAACTTTTGTATTGGGAAAGTCATGCCCGGTGAACTTTTGTATGGGAAAAGTCATCTCCGGTGAACTTTTGTATTGGGAAAGTCATCTCCGGTGAACTTTTGTATGGGAAAAGTCATCTCCGGTGAACTTTTGTATTGGGAAAGTCATCTCCGGTGAACTTTTGTATTGGGAAAGTCATCTCCGGTGAACTTTTGTATGGGAAAAGTCATCTCCGGTGAACTTTTGTATTGGGAAAGTCATCTCCGGTGAACTTTTGTATTGGGAAAGTCATCTCCGGTGAACTTTTGTATGGGAAAAGTCATCTCCGGTGAACTTTTGTATTGGGAAAGTCATGCCCGGTGAACTTTTGTATGGGAAAAGTCATCTCCGGTGAACTTTTGTATTGGGAAAGTCATGCCCGGTGAACTTTTGTATTGGGAAAGTCATGCCCGGTGAACTTTTGTATTGGGAAAGCCATGCCCGGTGAACTTTTGTATTGGGAAAGTCGTGCCCGGTGAACTTTTGTATTGGGAAAGTCATGACCGGTGAACTTTTGTATGGGAAAAGTCATCTCCGGTGAACTTTTGTATTGGGAAAGTCATCTCCGGTGAACTTTTGTATTGGGAAAGTCATCTCCGGTGAACTTTTGTATGGGAAAAGTCATCTCCGGTGAACTTTTGTATTGGGAAAGTCATCTCCGGTGAACTTTTGTATTGGGAAAGTCATCTCCGGTGAACTTTTGTATGGAAAAGTCATCTCCGGTGAACTTTTGTATTGGGAAAGTCATCTCCGGTGAACTTTTGTATGGGAAAGTCATCTCCGGTGAACTTTTGTATTGGGAAAGTCGTGCCCGGTGAACTTTTGTATTGGGAAAGTCATGACCGGTGAACTTTTGTATGGGAAAAGTCATCTCCGGTGAACTTTTGTATTGGGAAAGTCATCTCCGGTGAACTTTTGTATTGGGAAAGTCATCTCCGGTGAACTTTTGTATGGGAAAAGTCATCTCCGGTGAACTTTTGTATTGGGAAAGTCATCTCCGGTGAACTTTTGTATTGGGAAAGTCATCTCCGGTGAACTTTTGTATGGGAAAAGTCATCTCCGGTGAACTTTTGTATTGGGAAAGTCATCTCCGGTGAACTTTTGTATGGGAAAGTCATCTCCGGTGAACTTTTGTATGGGAAAAGTCATCTCCCGTGAACTTTTGTATGGGAAAAGTCATCTCCGGTGAACTTTTGTATTGGGAAAGTCATCTCCGGTGAACTTTTGTATTGGGAAAGTCATCTCCGGTGAACTTTTATATTGGGAAAGTCATCTCCGGTGAACTTTTGTATGGGAAAAGTCATCTCCGGTGAACTTTTATATTGGGAAAGTCATCTCCGGTGAACTTTTGTATGGGAAAAGTCATCTCCGGTGAACTTTTGTATTGGGAAAGTCATCTCCGGTGAACTTTTGTATTGGGAAAGTCATCTCCGGTGAACTTTTGTATGGGAAAAGTCATCTCCGGTGAAATTTTGTATTGGGAAAGTCATCTCCGGTGAACTTTTGTATTGGGAAAGTCATCTCCGGTGAACTTTTTGTATGGGAAAAGTCATCTCCGGTGAACTTTTGTATTGGGAAAGTCATCTCCGGTGAACTTTTGTATGGGAAAGTCATCTCCGGTGAACTTTTGTATTGGGAAAGTCATCTCCGGTGAACTTTTGTATTGGGAAAGTCATCTCCGGTGAACTTTTGTATGGGGAAAAGTCATCTCCGGTGAACTTTTGTATGGGAAAAGTCATCTCCGGTGAACTTTTGTATTGGGAAAGTCATCTCCGGTGAACTTTTGTATTGGGAAAGTCATCTCCGGTGAACTTTTGTATTGGGAAAGTCATCTCCGGTGAACTTTTGTATGGGAAAGTCATCTCCGGTGAACTTTTGTATTGGGAAAGTCATCTCCGGTGAACTTTTGTATTGGGAAAGTCATGCCCGGTGAACTTTTGTATTGGGAAAGTCATGCCCGGTGAACTTTTATATTGGGAAAGTCATCTCCGGTGAACTTTTGTATTGGGAAAGTCATCTCCGGTGAACTTTTGTATAGGGAAAGTCATGTCCGGTGAACTTTTGTATTGGGAAAGTCATGCCCGGTGAACTTTTGTATGGGAAAAGTCATCTCCGGTGAACTTTTGTATGGGAAAAGTCATCTCCGGTGAACTTTTGTATGGGAAAAGTCATCTCCGGTGAACTTTTGTATTGGGAAAGTCATCTCCGGTGAACTTTTGTATTGGGAAAGTCATCTCCGGTGAACTTTTGTATTGGGAAAGTCATGCCCGGTGAACTTTTGTATTGGGAAAGTCATGCCCGGTGAACTTTTGTATTGGGAAAGTCATGCCCGGTGAACTTTTGTATTGGGAAAGTCATCTCCGGTGAACTTTTATATTGGAAAAGTCATGCCCGGTGAACTTTTGTATTGGGAAAGTCATGCACGGTGAACTTTTGTATTGGGAAAGTCATGCCCGGTGAACTTTTGTATTGGGAAAGTCATCTCCGGTGAACTTTTGTATGGGAAAAGTCATCTCCGGTGAACTTTTGTATTGGGAAAGTCATCTCCGGTGAACTTTTGTATGGGAAAAGTCATCTCCGGTGAACTTTTGTATGGGAAAAGTCATCTCCGGTGAACTTTTGTATTGGGAAAGTCATCTCCGGTGAACTTTTGTATGGGAAAAGTCATCTCCGGTGAACTTTTGTATTGGGAAAGTCATGCCCGGTGAACTTTTGTATGGGAAAGTCATCTCCGGTGAACTTTTGTATTGGGAAAGTCATCTCCGGTGAACTTTTGTATTGGGAAAGTCATCTCCGGTGAACTTTTGTATGGGAAAAGTCATCTCCGGTGAACTTTTGTATGGGAAAAGTCATCTCCGGTGAACTTTTGTATTGGGAAAGTCATCTCCGGTGAACTTTTGTATTGGGAAAGTCATGCCCGGTGAACTTTTGTATTGGGAAAGTCATCTCCGGTGAACTTTTGTATGGGAAAAGTCATCTCCGGTGAACTTTTGTATGGGAAAAGTCATCTCCGGTGAACTTTTGTATTGGGAAAGTCATCTCCGGTGAACTTTTGTATTGGGAAAGTCATGCCCGGTGAACTTTTGTTTTGGGAAAGTCATGCCCGGTGAACTTTTGTATTGGGAAAGTCATGCCCGGTGAACTTTTGTATGGGAAAAGTCATCTCCGGTGGAACTTTTGTATGGGAAAAGTCATCTCCGGTGAACTTTTGTATTGGGAAAGTCATCTCCTGTGAACTTTTGTATTGGGAAAGTCATCTCCGGTGAACTTTTGTATGGGAAAAGTCATCTCCGGTGAACTTTTGTATTGGGAAATCATCTCCGGTGAACTTTTGTATGGGAAAAGTCATCTCCGGTGAACTTTTGTATGGGAAAAGTCATCTCCGGTGAACTTTTGTATTGGGAAAGTCATCTCCGGTGAACTTTTGTATGGGAAAAGTCATCTCCGGTGAACTTTTGTATTGGGAAAGTCATCTCCGGTGAACTTTTGTATTGGGGAAAGTCATCTCCGGTGAACTTTTGTATGGGAAAAGTCATCTCCGGTGAACTTTTGTATGGGAAAAGTCATCTCCGGTGAACTTTTGTATTGGGAAAGTCATCTCCGGTGAACTTTTGTATGGGAAAAGTCATCTCCGGTGAACTTTTGTATTGGGAAAGTCATCTCCGGTGAACTTTTGTATTGGGAAAAGTCATCTGCGGTGAACTTTTGTATTGGGAAAGTCATCTCCGGTGAACTTTTGTATGGGAAAAGTCATCTCCGGTGAACTTTTGTATTGGGAAAGTCATCTCCGGTGAACTTTTGTATTGGGAAAGTCATCTCCGGTGAACTTTTGTATGGGAAAAGTCATCTCCGGTGAACTTTTGTATGGGAAAGTCATGCCCGGTGAACTTTTGTATGGGAAAAGTCATCTCCGGTGAACTTTTGTATTGGGAAAGTCATCTCCGGTGAACTTTTGTATGGGAAAAGTCATCTCCGGTGAACTTTTGTATTGGGAAAGTCATCTCCGGTGAACTTTTGTATTGGGAAAGTCATCTCCGGTGAACTTTTGTATGGGAAAAGTCATCTCCGGTGAACTTTTGTATTGGGAAAGTCATCTCCGGTGAACTTTTGTATTGGGAAAGTCATCTCCGGTGAACTTTTGTATGGGAAAAGTCATCTCCGGTGAACTTTTGTATTGGGAAAGTCATGCCCGGTGAACTTTTGTATGGGAAAAGTCATCTCCGGTGAACTTTTGTATTGGGAAAGTCATGCCCGGTGAACTTTTGTATTGGGAAAGTCATGCCCGGTGAACTTTTGTATTGGGAAAGTCATGCCCGGTGAACTTTTGTATTGGGAAAGTCGTGCCCGGTGAACTTTTGTATTGGGAAAGTCATCTCCGGTGAACTTTTGTATGGGAAAAGTCATCTCCGGTGAACTTTTGTATTGGGAAAGTCATCTCCGCTGAACTTTTGTATGGGAAAAGTCATCTCCCGTGAACTTTTGTATTGGGAAAGTCGTGCCCGGTGAACTTTTGTATTGGGAAAGTCATGACCGGTGAACTTTTGTATGGGAAAAGTCATCTCCGGTGAACTTTTGTATTGGGAAAGTCATCTCCGGTGAACTTTTGTATTGGGAAAGTCATCTCCGGTGAACTTTGTATGGGAAAAGTCATCTCCGGTGAACTTTTGTATTGGGAAAGTCATCTCCGGTGAACTTTTGTATGGGAAAAGTCATCTCCGGTGAACTTTTGTATTGGGAAAGTCATCTCCGGTGAACTTTTGTATGGGAAAAGTCATCTCCGGTGAACTTTTGTATTGGGAAAGTCGTGCCCGGTGAACTTTTGTATTGGGAAAGTCATGACCGGTGAACTTTTGTATGGGAAAAGTCATCTCCGGTGAACTTTTGTATTGGGAAAGTCATCTCCGGTGAACTTTTGTATTGGGAAAGTCATCTCCGGTGAACTTTTGTATTGGGAAAGTCATCTCCGGTGAACTTTTGTATTGGGAAAGTCATCTCCGGTGAACTTTTGTATGGGAAAAGTCATCTCCGGTGAACTTTTGTATTGGGAAAGTCATCTCCGGTGAACTTTTGTATGGGAAAGTCATCTCCGGTGAACTTTTGTATGGGAAAAGTCATCTCCCGTGAACTTTTGTATGGGAAAAGTCATCTCCGGTGAACTTTTGTATTGGGAAAGTCATCTCCGGTGAACTTTTGTATTGGGAAAGTCATCTCCGGTGAACTTTTATATTGGGAAAGTCATCTCCGGTGAACTTTTGTATGGGAAAAGTCATCTCCCGGTGAACTTTTATATTGGGAAAGTCATCTCCGGTGAACTTTTGTATGGGAAAAGTCATCTCCGGTGAACTTTTGTATTGGGAAAGTCATCTCCGGTGAACTTTTGTATTGGGAAAGTCATCTCCGGTGAACTTTTGTATGGGAAAAGTCATCTCCGGTGAACTTTTGTATTGGGAAAGTCATCTCCGGTGAACTTTTGTATTGGGAAAGTCATCTCCGGTGAACTTTTGTATGGGAAAAGTCATCTCCGGTGAACTTTTGTATTGGGAAAGTCATCTCCGGTGAACTTTTGTATGGGAAAGTCATCTCCGGTGAACTTTTGTATTGGGAAAGTCATCTCCGGTGAACTTTTGTATTGGGAAAGTCATCTCCGGTGAACTTTTGTATGGGAAAGTCATCTCCGGTGAACTTTTGTATGGGAAAAAGTCATCTCCGGTGAACTTTTGTATTGGGAAAGTCATCTCCGGTGAACTTTTGTATTGGGAAAGTCATCTCCGGTGAACTTTTGTATTGGGAAAGTCATCTCCGGTGAACTTTTGTATGGGAAAAGTCATCTCCGGTGAACTTTTGTATTGGGAAAGTCATCTCCGGTGAACTTTTGTATTGGGAAAGTCATGCCCGGTGAACTTTTGTATTGGGAAAGTCATGCCCGGTGAACTTTTGTATTGGGAAAGTCATGCCCGGTGAACTTTTGTATTGGGAAAGTCATCTCCGGTGAACTTTTGTATAGGGAAAGTCATGTCCGGTGAACTTTTGTATTGGGAAAGTCATGCCCGGTGAACTTTTGTATGGGAAAAGTCATCTCCGGTGAACTTTTGTATGGGAAAAGTCATCTCCGGTGAACTTTTGTATGGGAAAAGTCATCTCCGGTGAACTTTTGTATTGGGAAAGTCATCTCCGGTGAACTTTTGTATTGGGAAAGTCATCTCCGGTGAACTTTTGTATTGGGAAAGTCATGCCCGGTGAACTTTTGTATTGGGAAAGTCATGCCCGGTGAACTTTTGTATTGGGAAAGTCATGCCCGGTGAACTTTTGTATTGGGAAAGTCATCTCCGGTGAACTTTTATATTGGAAAAGTCATGCCCGGTGAACTTTTGTATTGGGAAAGTCATGCACGGTGAACTTTTGTATTGGGAAAGTCATGCCCGGTGAACTTTTGTATTGGGAAAGTCATCTCCGGTGAACTTTTGTATGGGAAAAGTCATCTCCGGTGAACTTTTGTATTGGGAAAGTCATCTCCGGTGAACTTTTGTATGGGAAAAGTCATCTCCGGTGAACTTTTGTATGGGAAAAGTCATCTCCGGTGAACTTTTGTATTGGGAAAGTCATCTCCGGTGAACTTTTGTATGGGAAAAGTCATCTCCGGTGAACTTTTGTATTGGGAAAGTCATGCCCGGTGAACTTTTGTATGGGAAAGTCATCTCCGGTGAACTTTTGTATTGGGAAAGTCATCTCCGGTGAACTTTTGTATTGGGAAAGTCATCTCCGGTGAACTTTTGTATGGGAAAAGTCATCTCCGGTGAACTTTTGTATGGGAAAAGTCATCTCCGGTGAACTTTTGTATTGGGAAAGTCATCTCCGGTGAACTTTTGTATTGGGAAAGTCATCTCCGGTGAACTTTTGTATTGGGAAAGTCATCTCCGGTGAACTTTTGTATGGGAAAAGTCATCTCCGGTGAACTTTTGTATTGGGAAAGTCATCTCCGGTGAACTTTTGTATTGGGAAAGTCATGCCCGGTGAACTTTTGTATTGGGAAAGTCATGCCCGGTGAACTTTTATATTGGGAAAGTCATCTCCGGTGAACTTTTGTATTGGGAAAGTCATCTCCGGTGAACTTTTGTATAGGGAAAGTCATGTCCGGTGAACTTTTGTATTGGGAAAGTCATGCCCGGTGAACTTTTGTATGGGAAAAGTCATCTCCGGTGAACTTTTGTATGGGAAAAGTCATCTCCGGTGAACTTTTGTATGGGAAAAGTCATCTCCGGTGAACTTTTGTATTGGGAAAGTCATCTCCGGTGAACTTTTGTATTGGGAAAGTCATCTCCGGTGAACTTTTGTATTGGGAAAGTCATCTCCGGTGAACTTTTGTATGGGAAAAGTCATCTCCGGTGAACTTTTGTATGGGAAAAGTCATCTCCGGTGAACTTTTGTATTGGGAAAGTCATCTCCGGTGAACTTTTGTATTGGGAAAGTCATCTCCGGTGAACTTTTGTATGGGAAAAGTCATCTCCGGTGAACTTTTCTATTGGGAAAGTCATCTCCGGTGAACTTTTGTATGGGAAAAGTCATCTCCGGTGAACTTTTGTATTGGGCAAGTCGTGCCCGGTGAACTTTTGTATTGGGAAAGTCATGCCCGGCGAACTTTTGTATTGGGAAAGTCATCTCCGGTGAACTTTTGTATGGGAAAAGTCATGCCCGGTGAACTTTTGTATGGGAAAAGTCATCTCCGGTGAACTTTTGTATTGGGAAAGTCATCTCCGGTGAACTTTTGTATTGGGAAAGTCATGCCCGGTGAACTTTTATATTGGGAAAGTCATCTCCGGTGAACTTTTGTATTGGGAAAGTCATCTCCGGTGAACTTTTGTATTGGGAAAGTCATGCCCGGTGAACTTTTGTATGGGAAAAGTCATCTCCGGTGAACTTTTGTATTGGGAAAGTCATCTCCGGTGAACTTTTGTATGGGAAAAGTCATCTCCGGTGAACTTTTGTATGGGAAAAGTCATCTCCGGTGAACTTTTGTATTGGGAAAGTCATCTCCGGTGAACTTTTGTATGGGAAAAGTCATCTCCGGTGAACTTTTGTATTGGGAAAATCATCTCCGGTGAACTTTTGTATGGGAAAAGTCATCTCCGGTGAACTTTTGTGTTGGGAAAGTCATCTCCGGTGAACTTTTGTATTGGGAAAGTCATCTCCGGTGAACTTTTGTATGGGAAAAAGTCATCTCCGGTGAACTTTTGTATTGGGAAAGTCATTTCGGTGAACTTTTGTATGGGAAAAGTCATCTCCGGTGAACTTTTGTATTGGGAAAGTCATGCCCGGTGAACTTTTGTATTGGGAAAGTCATGCCCGGTGAACTTTTGTATTGGGAAAGTCATGCCCGGTGAACTTTTGTATGGGAAAAGTCATCTCCGGTGAACTTTTGTATGGGAAAAGTCATCTCCGGTGAACTTTTGTATTGGGAAAGTCATCTCCGGTGAACTTGTGTATTGGGAAAGTCATCTCCGGTGAACTTTTGTATTGGGAAAGTCATGCCCGGTGAACTTTTGTTTTGGGAAAGTCATGCCCGGTGAACTTTTGTATTGGGAAAGTCATGCCCGGTGAACTTTTGTATTGGGAAAGTCATGCCCGGTGAACTTTTGTATGGGAAAAGTCATCTCCGGTGAACTTTTGTATGGGAAAAGTCATCTCCGGTGAACTTTTGTATGGGAAAAGTCATCTCCGGTGAACTTTTGTATTGGGAAAGTCATCTCCGGTGAACTTTTGTATTGGGAAAGTCATCTCCGGTGAACTTTTGTATGGGAAAAGTAATCTCCGGTGAACTTTTGTATTGGGAAAGTCATCTCCGGTGAACTTTTGTATGGGAAAAGTCATCTCCGGTGAACTTTTGTATGGGAAAAGTCATCTCCGGTGAACTTTTGTATTGGGAAAGTCATCTCCGGTGAACTTTTGTATGGGAAAAGTCATCTCCGGTGAACTTTTTGTATGGGAAAAGTCATCTCCGGTGAACTTTTGTATTGGGAAAGTCATCTCCGGTGAACTTTTGTATTGGGAAAGTCATGCCCGGTGAACTTTTATATTGGGAAAGTCATCTCCGGTGAACTTTTGTATTGGGAAAGTCATCTCCGGTGAACTTTTGTATTGGGAAAGTCATGCCCGGTGAACTTTTGTATGGGAAAAGTCATCTCCGGTGAACTTTTGTATTGGGAAAGTCATCTCCGGTGAACTTTTGTATGGGAAAAGTCATCTCCGGTGAACTTTTGTATGGGAAAAGTCATCTCGGTGAACTTTTGTATTGGGAAAGTCATCTCCGGTGAACTTTTGTATGGGAAAAGTCATCTCCGGTGAACTTTTGTATTGGGAAAATCATCTCCGGTGAACTTTTGTATGGGAAAAGTCATCTCCGGTGAACTTTTGTGTTGGGAAAGTCATCTCCGGTGAACTTTTGTATTGGGAAAGTCATCTCCGGTGAACTTTTGTATGGGAAAAGTCATCTCCGGTGAACTTTTGTATTGGGAAAGTCATTTCGGTGAACTTTTGTATGGGAAAAGTCATCTCCGGTGAACTTTTGTATTGGGAAAGTCATGCCCGGTGAACTTTTGTATTGGGAAAGTCATGCCCGGTGAACTTTTGTATTGGGAAAGTCATGCCCGGTGAACTTTTGTATGGGAAAAGTCATCTCCGGTGAACTTTTGTATGGGAAAAGTCATCTCCGGTGAACTTTTGTATTGGGAAAGTCATCTCCGGTGAACTTGTGTATTGGGAAAGTCATCTCCGGTGAACTTTTGTATTGGGAAAGTCATGCCCGGTGAACTTTTGTTTTGGGAAAGTCATGCCCGGTGAACTTTTGTATTGGGAAAGTCATGCCCGGTGAACTTTTGTATGGGAAAGTCATGCCCGGTGAACTTTTGTATGGGAAAAGTCATCTCCGGTGAACTTTTGTATGGGAAAAGTCATCTCCGGTGAACTTTTGTATGGGAAAAGTCATCTCCGGTGAACTTTTGTATTGGGAAAGTCATCTCCGGTGAACTTTTGTATTGGGAAAGTCATCTCCGGTGAACTTTTGTATGGGAAAAGTAATCTCCGGTGAACTTTTGTATTGGGAAAGTCATCTCCGGTGAACTTTTGTATGGGAAAAGTCATCTCCGGTGAACTTTTGTATGGGAAAAGTCATCTCCGGTGAACTTTTGTATTGGGAAAGTCATCTCCGGTGAACTTTTGTATGGGAAAAGTCATCTCCGGTGAACTTTTGTATTGGGAAAGTCATCTCCGGTGAACTTTTGTATGGGAAAAGTCATCTCCGGTGAACTTTTGTATTGGGAAAGTCATCTCCGGTGAACTTTTGTATTGGGAAAGTCATCTCCGGTGAACTTTTGTATTGGGAAAGTCATCTCCGGTGAACTTTTGTATGGGAAAATCATCTCCGGTGAACTTTTGTATTGGGAAAGTCATCTCCGGTGAACTTTTGTATTGGGAAAGCCATGCCCGGTGAACTTTTGTTTTGGGAAAGTCATGCCCCGTGAACTTTTGTATTGGGAAAGTCATCTCCGGTGAACTTTTGTATGGGAAAATCATCTCCGGTGAACTTTTGTATTGGGAAAGTCATCTCCGGTGAACTTTTGTATTGGGAAAGTCATGCCCGGTGAACTTTTGTTTTGGGAAAGTCATGCCCGGTGAACTTTTGTATTGGGAAAGTCATCTCCGGTGAACTTTTGTATTGGGAAAGTCATCTCCGGTGATATTTTGTTTTGGGAAAGTCATGCCCGGTGAACTTTTGTATTGGGAAAGTCGTGCCCGGTGAACTTTTGTATTGGGAAAGTCATGCCCGGTGAACTTTTGTATGGGAAAAGTCATCTCCGGTGAACTTTTGTATGGGAAAAGTCATCTCCGGTGAACTTTTGTATTGGGAAAGTCATCTCCGGTGAACTTTTGTATTGGGAAAGTCATCTCCGGTGAACTTTTGTATTGGGAAAGTCATGCCCGGTGAACTTTTGTTTTGGGAAAGTCATGCCCGGTGAACTTTTGTATTGGGAAAGTCATGCCCGGTGAACTTTTATATTGGGAAAGTCATCTCCGGTGAACTTTTGTATTGGGAAAGTCATCTCCGGTGAACTTTTGTATGGGAAAAGTCATCTCCGGTGAACTTTTGTATTGGGAAAGTCATGCCCGGTGAACTTTTGTATTGGGAAAGTCATCTCCGGTGAACTTTTGTATGGGAAAAGTCATCTCCGGTGAACTTTTGTATTGGGAAAGTCATCTCCGATGAACTTTTGTATGGGAAAAGTCATCTCCGGTGAACTTTTGTATGGGAAAAGTCATCTCCGGTGAACTTTTGTATGGGAAAAGTCATCTCCGGTGAACTTTTGTATTGGGAAAGTCATCTCCGGTGAACTTTTGTATTGGGAAAGTCATCTCCGGTGAACTTTTGTATGGGAAAAGTCATCTCCGGTGAACTTTTGTATTGGGAAAGTCATCTCCGGTGATCTTTTGTATGGGAAAAGTCATCTCCGGTGAACTTTTGTATTGGGCAAGTCGTGCCCGGTGAACTTTTGTATTGGGAAAGTCATGCCCGGCGAACTTTTGTATTGGAAAGTCATCTCCGGTGAACTTTTGTATGGGAAAAGTCATGCCCGGTGAACTTTTGTATGGGAAAAGTCATCTCCGGTGAACTTTTGTATTGGGAAAGTCATCTCCGGTGAACTTTTGTATTGGGAAAGTCATGCCCGGTGAACTTTTGTATTGGGAAAGTCATGCCCGGTGAACTTTTGTATTGGGAAAGTCATCTCCGTGAACTTTTGTATGGGAAAAGTCATCTCCGGTGAACTTTTGTATTGGGAAAGTCATCTCCGATGAACTTTTGTATGGGAAAAGTCATCTCCGGTGAACTTTTGTATGGGAAAAGTCATCTCCGGTGAACTTTTGTATGGGAAAAGTCATCTCCGGTGAACTTTTGTATTGGGGAAGTCATCTCCGGTGAACTTTTGTATTGGAAAGTCATCTCCGGTGAACTTTTGTATGGGAAAAGTCATCTCCGGTGAACTTTTGTATTGGGAAAGTCATCTCCGGTGAACTTTTGTATTGGGAAAGTCATCTCCGGTGAACTTTTGTATTGGGAAAGTCATGCCCGGTGAACTTTTGTATGGGAAAAGTCATCTCCGGTGAACTTTTGTATTGGGAAAGTCATCTCCGGTGAACTTTTGTATTGGGAAAGTCATGCCCGGTGAACTTTTGTATGGGAAAAGTCATCTCCGGTGAACTTTTGTATTGGGAAAGTCATCTCCGGTGAACTTTTGTATGGGAAAAGTCATCTCCGGTGAACTTTTGTATGGGAAAAGTCATCTCCGGTGAACTTTTGTATTGGGAAAGTCATCTCCGGTGAACTTTTGTATGGGAAAAGTCATCTCCGGTGAACTTTTGTATTGGGAAAGCCATCTCCGGTGAACTTTTGTATGGGAAAAGTCATCTCCGGTGAACTTTTGTATTGGGAAAGTCATCTCCGGTGAACTTTTGTATTGGGAAAGTCATCTCCGGTGAACTTTTGTATGGAAAAGTCATCTCCGGTGAACTTTTGTATTGGGAAAGTCATCTCCGGTGAACTTTTGTATGGGAAAAGTCATCTCCGGTGAACTTTTGTATTGGGAAAGTCATGCCCGGTGAACTTTTGTATTGGGAAAGTCATGCCCGGTGAACTTTTGTATTGGGAAAGTCATGCCCGGTGAACTTTTGTATGGGAAAAGTCATCTCCGGTGAACTTTTGTATGGGAAAAGTCATCTCCGGTGAACTTTTGTATTGGGAAAGTCATCTCCGGTGAACTTTTGTATTGGGAAAGTCATCTCCGGTGAACTTTTGTATTGGGAAAGTCATGCCCGGTGAACTTTTGTTTTGGGAAAGACATGCCCGGTGAACTTCTGTATTGGGAAAGTCATGCACGGTGAACTTTTGTATTGGGAAAGTCATGCCCGGTGAACTTTTGTATGGGAAAAGTCATCTCCGGTGAACTTTTGTATGGGAAAAGTCATCTCCGGTGAACTTTTGTATGGGAAAAGTCATCTCCGGTGAACTTTTGTATTGGGAAAGTCATCTCCGGTGAACTTTTGTATTGGGAAAGTCATCTCCGGTGAACTTTTGTATGGGAAAAGTCATCTCCGGTGAACTTTTGTATTGGGAAAGTCATCTCCGGTGAACTTTTGTATGGGAAAAGTCATCTCCGGTGAACTTTTGTATGGGAAAAGTCATCTCCGGTGAACTTTTGTATTGGGAAAGTCATCTCCGGTGAACTTTTGTATGGGAAAAGTCATCTCCGGTGAACTTTTGTATTGGGAAAGTCGTCTCCGGTGAACTTTTGTATGGGAAAAGTCATCTCCGGTGAACTTTTGTATTGGGAAAGTCATCTCCGGTGAACTTTTGTATTGGGAAAGTCATCTCCGGTGAACTTTTGTATTGGGAAAGTCATCTCCGGTGAACTTTTGTATTGGGGAAGTCATCTCCGGTGAACTTTTGTATTGGGAAAGTCATCTCCGGTGAACTTTTTGTATTGGGAAAGTCATCTCCGGTGAACTTTTGTATGGGAAAAGTCATCTCCGGTGAACTTTTGTATTGGGAAAGTCATGGCCCGGTGAACTTTTATATTGGGAAAGTCATCTCCGGTGAACTTTTGTATTGGGAAAGTCATGCCCGGTGAACTTTTGTATGGGAAAAGTCATCTCCGGTGAACTTTTGTATTGGGAAAGTCGTGCCCGGTGAACTTTTGTATTGGGAAAGTCATGCCCGGTGAACTTTTTGTATTGGGAAAGTCATCTCCGGTGAACTTTTGTATTGGGAAAGTCATCTCCGGTGAACTTTTGTATGGGAAAAGTCATCTCCGGTGAACTTTTGTATTGGGAAAGTCATCTCCGGTGAACTTTTGTATGGGAAAAGTCATCTCCGGTGAAATTTTGTATTGGGAAAGTCATCTCCGGTGAACTTTTGTATGGGAAAAGTCATCTCCGGTGAACTTTTGTATTGGGAAAGTCATGCCCGGTGAACTTTTGTTTTGGGAAAGTCATACCCGGTGAACTTTTGTATTGGGAAAGTCATCTCCGGTGAACTTTTGTATTGGGAAAGTCATCTCCGGTGAACTTTTGTTTTGGGAAAGTCATGCCCGGTGAACTTTTGTATTGGGAAAGTCGTGCCCGGTGAACTTTTGTATTGGGAAAGTCATGCCCGGTGAACTTTTGTATGGGAAAAGTCATCTCCGGTGAACTTTTGTATGGGAAAAGTCATCTCCGGTGAACTTTTGTATTGGGAAAGTCATCTCCGGTGAACTTTTGTATTGGGAAAGTCATCTCCGGTGAACTTTTGTATTGGGAAAGTCATGCCCGGTGAACTTTTGTTTTGGTAAAGTCATGCCCGGTGAACTTTTGTATGGGAAAAGTCATCTCCGGTGAAATTTTGTATTGGGAAAGTCATCTCCGGTGAACTTTTGTATGGGAAAAGTCATCTCCGGTGAACTTTTGTATTGGGAAAGTCATGCCCGGTGAACTTTTGTTTTGGGAAAGTCATACCCGGTGAACTTTTGTATTGGGAAAGTCATCTCCGGTGAACTTTTGTATTGGGAAAGTCATCTCCGGTGAACTTTTGTTTTGGGAAAGTCATGCCCGGTGAACTTTTGTATTGGGAAAGTCGTGCCCGGTGAACTTTTGTATTGGGAAAGTCATGCCCGGTGAACTTTTGTATGGGAAAAGTCATCTCCGGTGAACTTTTGTATGGGAAAAGTCATCTCCGGTGAACTTTTGTATTGGGAAAGTCATCTCCGGTGAACTTTTGTATTGGGAAAGTCATCTCCGGTGAACTTTTGTATTGGGAAAGTCATGCCCGGTGAACTTTTGTTTTGGTAAAGTCATGCCCGGTGAACTTTTGTATTGGGAAAGTCATGCCCGGTGAACTTTTATATTGGGAAAGTCATCTCCGGTGAACTTTTGTATTGGGAAAGTCATCTCCGGTGAACTTTTGTATGGGAAAAGTCATCTCCGGTGAACTTTTGTATTGGGAAAGTCATGCCCGGTGAACTTTTGTATTGGGAAAGTCATCTCCGGTGAACTTTTGTATTGGGAAAGTCATCTCCGCTGAACTTTTGTATTGGGAAAGTCATCTCCGGTGAACTTTTGTATGGGAAAAGTCATCTCCGGTGAACTTTTGTATGGGAAAAGTCATCTCCGGTGAACTTTTGTATGGGAAAAGTCATCTCCGGTGAACTTTTGTATTGGGAAAGTCATCTCCGGTGAACTTTTGTATTGGGAAAGTCCATGCCCGGTGAACTTTTGTATTGGGAAAGTCATGCCCGGTGAACTTTTATATTGGAAAAGTCATCTCCGGTGAACTTTTGTATTGGGAAAGTCATCTCCGGTGAACTTTTGTATTGGGAAAGTCATGCCCGGTGAACTTTTGTATGGGAAAAGTCATCTCCGGTGAACTTTTGTATTGGGAAAGTCATCTCCGGTGAACTTTTGTATTGGGAAAGTCATCTCCGGTGAACTTTTGTATGGGAAAAGTCATCTCCGGTGAACTTTTGTATTGGGAAAGTCATCTCCGGTGAACTTTTGTATTGGGAAAGTCATCTCCGGTGAACTTTTGTATTGGGAAAGTCATCTCCGGTGAACTTTTGTTTTGGGAAAGTCATGCCCGGTGAACTTTTGTATTGGGAAAGTCGTGCCCGGTGAACTTTTGTATTGGGAAAAGTCATCTCCGGTGAACTATTGTATTGGGAAAGTCATGCCCGGTGAACTTTTGTATTGGGAAAGTCATGCCCGGTGAACTTTTGTATTGGGAAAGTCATGCCCGGTGAACTTTTGTATTGGGAAAGTCATGCCCGGTGAACTTTTGTATTGGGAAAGTCATCTCCGGTGAACTTTTGTATTGGGAAAGTCATCTCCGGTGAACTTTTGTATTGGGAAAGTCATCTCCGGTGAACTTTTGTATGGGAAAAGTCATCTCCGGTGAACTTTTGTATTGGGAAAGTCATCTCCGGTGAACTTTTGTATGGGAAAATTCATCTCCGGTGAACTTTTGTATTGGGAAAGTCATGCCCGGTGAACTTTTGTATTGGGAAAGTTATGCCCGGTGAACTTTTGTATTGGGAAAGTCATGCCCGGTGAACTTTTGTATGGGAAAAGTCATCTCCGGTGAACTTTTGTATGGGAAAAGTCATCTCCGGTGAACTTTTGTATGGGAAAAGTCATCTCCGGTGAACTTTTGTATTGGGAAAGTCATGCCCGGTGAACTTTTGTATTGGAAAAGTCATCTCCGGTGAACTTTTGTATTGGGAAAGTCATCTCCGGTGAACTTTTGTATTGGGAAAGTCATCTCCGGTGAACTTTTGTATGGAAAAGTCATCTCCGGTGAACTTTTGTATTGGGAAAGTCATCTCCGGTGAACTTTTGTATATGAAAGTCATCTCCGGTGAACTTTTGTATGGGAAAAGTCATCTCCGGTGAACTTTTGTATTGGGAAAGTCATCTCCGGTGAACTTTTGTATGGGAAAAGTCATCTCCGGTGAACTTTTGTATTGGGAAAGTCATCTCCGGTGAACTTTTGTATTGGGAAAGTCATCTCCGGTGAACTTTTGTATGGGAAAAGTCATCTCCGGTGAACTTTTGTATTGGGAAAGTCATCTCCGGTGAACTTTTGTATTGGGAAAGTCATCTCCGGTGAACTTTTGTATTGGGAAAGTCCATGCCCGGTGAACTTTTGTATTGGGAAAGTCATGCCCGGTGAACTTTTGTATGGGAAAAGTCATCTCCGGTGAACTTTTGTATGGGAAAAGTCATCTCCGGTGAACTTTTGTATTGGGAAAGTCATGCCCGGTGAACTTTTGTATTGGGAAAGTCATCTCCGGTGAACTTTTGTATTGGGAAAGTCATCTCCGGTGAAATTTTGTATGGGAAAAGTCATCTCCGGTGAACTTTTGTATGGGAAAAGTCATCTCCGGTGAACTTTTGTATGGGAAAAGTCATGCCCGGTGAACTTTTGTATGGGAAAAGTCATCTCCGGTGAACTTTTGTATTGGGAAAGTCATCTCCGGTGAACTTTTGTATGGGAAAAGTCATCTCCGGTGAACTTTTGTATTGGGAAAGTCATCTCCGGTAAACTTTTGTATTGGGAAAGTCATCTCCGGTGAACTTTTGTATGGGAAAAGTCATCTCCGTGAACTTTTGTATTGGGAAAGTCGTGCCCGGTGAACTTTTGTATTGGGAAAGTCATGCCCGGTGAACTTTTGTATTGGGAAAGTCATCTCCGGTGAACTTTTGTATGGGAAAAGTCATCTCCGGTGAACTTTTGTATGGGAAAAGTCATCTCCGGTGAACTTTTGTATGGGAAAAGTCATCTCCGGTGAACTTTTGTATTGGGAAAGTCATGCCCGGTGAACTTTTGTATTGGGAAAGTCATCTCCGGTGAACTTTTGTATAGGAAAAGTCATCTCCGGTGAACTTTTGTTTTGGGAAAGTCATGCCCGGTGAACTTTTGTATTGGGAAAGTCATCTCCGGTGAACTTTTGTATTGGGAAAAGTCATCTCCGGTGAACTTTTGTATTGGGAAAGTCATCTCCGGTGAACTTTTGTATGGGAAAAGTCATCTCCGGTGAACTTTTGTATTGGGAAAGTCATCTCCGGTGAACTTTTGTATGGGAAAAGTCATCTCCGGTGAACTTTTGTATTGGGAAAGTCATGCCCGGTGAACTTTTGTTTTGGGAAAGTCATGCCCGGTGAACTTTTGTATTGGGAAAGTCATCTCCGGTGAACTTTTGTATTGGGAAAGTCATCTCCGGTGAACTTTTGTTTTGGGAAAGTCATGCCCGGTGAACTTTTGTATTGGGAAAGTCGTGCCCGGTGAACTTTTGTATTGGGAAAGTCATCTCCGGTGAACTTTTGTATTGGGAAAGTCGTGCCCGGTGAACTTTTGTATTGGGAAAGTCATCTCCGGTGAACTTTTGTATGGGAAAAGTCATCTCCGGTGAACTTTTGTATGGGAAAAGTCATCTCCGGTGAACTTTTGTATTGGGAAAGTCATCTCCGGTGAACTTTTGTATGGGAAAGTCATCTCCGGTGAACTTTTGTATTGGGAAAGTCATGCCCGGTGAACTTTTATATTGGGAAAGTCATCTCCGGTGAACTTTTGTATGGGAAAAGTCATCTCCGGTGAACTTTTGTATGGGAAAAGTCATCTCCGGTGAACTTTTGTATTGGGAAAGTCATCTCCGGTGAACTTTTGTATTGGGAAAGTCATCTCCGGTGAACTTTTGTATTGGGAAAGTCATCTCCGGTGAACTTTTGTATGGGAAAAGTCATCTCCGGTGAACTTTTGTATTGGGAAAGTCATCTCCGGTGAACTTTTGTATTGGGAAAGTCATGCCCGGTGAACTTTTGTATGGGAAAAGTCATCTCCGGTGAACTTTTGTATTGGGAAAGTCATGCCCGGTGAACTTTTGTATTGGGAAAGTCATCTCCGGTGAACTTTTGTATGGGAAAAGTCATCTCCGGTGAACTTTTGTATTGGGAAAGTCATCTCCGGTGAACTTTTGTATTGGGAAAGTCATGCCCGGTGAACTTTTATATTGGGAAAGTCATCTCCGGTGAACTTTTGTATAGGAAAAGTCATCTCCGGTGAACTTTTGTATGGGAAAAGTCATCTCCGGTGAACTTTTGTATTGGGAAAGTCATCTCCGGTGAACTTTTGTATTGGGAAAGTCATCTCCGGTGAACTTTTGTATTGGGAAAGTCATCTCCGGTGAACTTTTGTATTGGGAAAGTCATCTCCGGTGAACTTTTGTATGGGAAAAGTCATGCCCGGTGAACTTTTGTATTGAGAAAGTCATGCCCGGTGAACTTTTGTATTGGGAAAGTCGTGCCCGGTGAACTTTTGTATTGGGAAAGTCATCTCCGGTGAACTTTTGTATGGGAAAAGTCATCTCCGGTGAACATTTGTATTGGGAAAGTCATCTCCGGTGAACTTTTGTATTGGGAAAGTCATCTCCGGTGAACTTTTGTATGGGAAAAGTCATCTCCGGTGAACTTTTGTATTGGGAAAGTCATGCCCGGTGAACTTTTGTATTGGGAAAGTCGTGCCCGGTGAACTTTTGTATTGGGAAAGTCATCTCCGGTGAACTTTTGTATTGGGAAAGTCATCTCCGGTGAACTTTTGTATTGGGAAAGTCATCTCCGGTGAACTTTTGTATGGGAAAGGTCATCTCCGGTGAACTTTTGTATTGGGAAAGTCATGCCCGGTGAACTTTTATATTGGGAAAGTCATCTCCGGTGAACTTTTATATTGGGAAAGTCATGCCCGGTGAACTTTTGTTTTGGGAAAGTCATGCCCGGTGAACTTTTGTATTGGGAAAGTCGTGCCCGGTGAACTTTTGTATTGGGAAAGTCATGCCCGGTGAACTTTTGTATTGGGAAAGTCATCTCCGGTGAAATTTTGTATGGGAAAAGTCATCTCCGGTGGACTTTTGTATTGGGAAAGTCATGCCCGGTGAACTTATGTATTGGGAAAGTCATCTCCGGTGAACTTTTGTATGGAAAAGTCATCTCCGGTGAACTTTTGTATTGGGAAAGTCATCTCCGGTGAACTTTTGTATGGGAAAAGTCATCTCCGGTGAACTTTTGTATTGGGAAAGTCATCTCCGGTGAACTTTTGTATTGGGAAAGTCATCTCCGGTGAACTTTTGTATTGGGAAAGTCATGCCCGGTGAACTTTTGTATTGGGAAAGTCATGCCCGGTGAACTTTTGTATGGGAAAAGTCATCTCCGGTGAACTTTTGTATGGGAAAAGTCATCTCCGGTGAACTTTTGTATTGGGAAAGTCATGCCCGGTGAACTTTTGTATTGGGAAAGTCATCTCCGGTGAACTTTTGTATGGGAAAAGTCATCTCCGGTGAACTTTTGTATTGGAAAAGTCATCTCCGGTGAACTTTTGTATGGGAAAAGTCATCTCCAGTGAACTTTTGTATTGGGAAAGTCATCTCCGGTGAACTTTTGTATGGGAAAAGTCATCTCCGGTGAACTTTTGTATTGGGAAAGTCATCTCCGGTGAACTTTTGTATGGGAAAAGTCATCTCCGGTGAACTTTTGTATTGGGAAAGTCATGCCCGGTGAACTTTTGTTTTGGGAAAGTCATGCCCGGTGAACTTTTGTATTGGGAAAGTCATCTCCGGTGAACTTTTGTATTGGGAAAGTCATCTCCGTTGAACTTTTGTTTTGGGAAAGTCATGCCCGGTGAACTTTTGTATTGGGAAAGTCGTGCCCGGTGAACTTTTGTATTGGGAAAGTCATGCCCGGTGAACTTTTGTATGGGAAAAGTCATCTCCGGTGAACTTTTGTATTGGGAAAGTCATCTCCGGTGAACTTTTGTATTGGGAAAGTCATCTCCGGTGAACTTTTGTATTGGGAAATTCATGCCCGGTGAACTTTTGTTTTGGGAAAGTCATGCCCGGTGAACTTTTGTATTGGGAAAGTCATGCCCGGTGAACTTTTATATTGGGAAAGTCATCTCCGGTGAACTTTTGTATTGGGAAAGTAATCTCCGGTGAACTTTTGTATGGGAAAAGTCATCTCCGGTGAACTTTTGTATTGGGAAAGTCATGCCCGGTGAACTTTTTGTATTGGGAAGGTCATGCCCGGTGAACTTTTGTATTGGGAAGTCATCTCCGGTGAACTTTTGTATGGGAAAAGTCATCTCCGGTGAACTTTTGTATTGGGAAAGTCATCTCCGGTGAACTTTTGTATGGGAAAAGTCATCTCCGGTGAACTTTTGTATGGGAAAAGTCATCTCCGGTGAACTTTTGTATTGGGAAAGTCATCTCCGGTGAACCTTTGTATTGGGAAAGTCATCTCCGGTGAACTTTTGTATGGGAAAAGTCATCTCCGGTGAACTTTTGTATTGGGAAAGTCATCTCCGGTGAACTTTTGTATTGGGAAAGTCATCTCCGGTGAACTTTTGTATTGGGAAAGTCATCTCGGTGAACTTTTGTATGGGAAAGTCATCTCCGGTGAACTTTTGTATGGGAAAAGTCATCTCCGGTGAACTTTTGTATGGGAAAAGTCATCTCCGGTGAACTTTTGTATTGGGAAAGTCATCTCCGGTGAACTTTTGTATTGGGAAAGTCATCTCCGGTGAACTTTTGTATGGGAAAAGTCATCTCCGGTGAACTTTTGTATTGGGAAAGTCATCTCCGGTGAACTTTTGTATGGGAAAAGTCATCTCCGGTGAACTTTTGTATTGGGCAAGTCGTGCCCGGTGAACTTTTGTATTGGGAAAGTCATGCCCGGCGAACTTTTGTATTGGGAAAGTCATCTCCGGTGAACTTTTGTATGGGAAAAGTCATGCCCGGTGAACTTTTGTATGGGAAAAGTCATCTCCGGTGAACTTTTGTATTGGGAAAGTCATCTCCGGTGAACTTTTGTATTGGGAAAGTCATGCCCGGTGAACTTTTGTATTGGGAAAGTCATGCCCGGTGAACTTTTATATTGGGAAAGTCGTCTCCGGTGAACTTTTGTATTGGGAAAGTCATCTCCGGTGAACTTTTGTATTGGGAAAGTCATGCCCGGTGAACTTTTGTATGGGAAAAAGTCATCTCCGGTGAACTTTTGTATTGGGAAAGTCATCTCCGGTGAACTTTTGTATGGGAAAAGTCATCTCCGGTGAACTTTTGTATGGGAAAAGTCATCTCCGGTGAACTTTTGTATTGGGAAAGTCATCTCCGGTGAACTTTTGTATGGGAAAAGTCATCTCCGGTGAACTTTTGTATTGGGAAAGTCATCTCCGGTGAACTTTTGTATGGGAAAAGTCATCTCCGGTGAACTTTTGTATTGGGAAAGTCATCTCCGGTGAACTTTTGTATTGGGAAAGTCATCTCCGGTGAACTTTTGTATGGGAAAAGTCATCTCCGGTGAACTTTTGTATTGGGAAAGTCATCTCCGGTGAACTTTTGTATGGGAAAAGTCATCTCCGGTGAACTTTTGTATTGGGAAAGTCATGCCCGGTGAACTTTTGTATTGGGAAAGTCATGCCCGGTGAACTTTTGTATTGGGAAAGTCATGCCCGGTGAACTTTTGTATGGGAAAAGTCATCTCCGGTGAACTTTTGTATGGGAAAAATCATCTCCGGTGAACTTTTGTATTGGGAAAGTCATCTCCGGTGAACTTTTGTATGGGAAAAGTCATCTCCGGTGAACTTTTGTATGGGAAAAGTCATCTCCGGTGAACTTTTGTATTGGGAAAGTCATCTCCGGTGAACTTTTGTATTGGGAAAGTCATCTCCGGTGAACTTTGTATTGGGAAAGTCATCTCCGGTGAACTTTTGTATTGGGAAAGTCATCTCCGGTGAACTTTTGTATTGGGGAAGTCATCTCCGGTGAACTTTTGTATTGGGAAAGTCATCTCCGGTGAACTTTTGTATTGGGAAAGTCATCTCCGGTGAACTTTTGTATGGGAAAAGTCATCTCCGGTGAACTTTTGTATTGGGAAAGTCATGCCCGGTGAACTTTTATATTGGGAAAGTCATCTCCGGTGAACTTTTGTATTGGGAAAGTCATGCCCGGTGAACTTTTGTATGGGAAAAGTCATCTCCGGTGAACTTTTGTATTGGGAAAGTCGTGCCCGGTGAACTTTTGTATTGGGAAAGTCATGCCCGGTGAACTTTTGTATTGGGAAAGTCATCTCCGGTGAACTTTTGTATTGGGAAAGTCATCTCCGGTGAACTTTTGTATGGGAAAAGTCATCTCCGGTGAACTTTTGTATTGGGAAAGTCATCTCCGGTGAACTTTTGTATGGGAAAAGTCATCTCCGGTGAACTTTTGTATTGGGAAAGTCATCTCCGGTGAACTTTTGTATGGGAAAAGTCATCTCCGGTGAACTTTTGTATTGGGAAAGTCATGCCCGTGAACTTTTGTTTTGGGAAAGTCATGCCCGGTGAACTTTTGTATTGGGAAAGTCATCTCCGGTGAACTTTTGTATTGGGAAAGTCATCTCCGGTGAACTTTTATTTTGGGAAAGTCATGCCTGGTGAACTTTTGTATTGGGAAAGTCGTGCCCGGTGAACTTTTGTATTGGGAAAGTCATGCCCGGTGAACTTTGTATGGGAAAAGTCATCTCCGGTGAACTTTTGTATGGGAAAAGTCATCTCCGGTGAACTTTTGTATTGGGAAAGTCATCTCCGGTGAACTTTTGTATTGGGAAAGTCATCTCCGGTGAACTTTTGTATTGGGAAAGTCATGCCCGGTGAACTTTTGTTTTGGGAAAGTCATGCCCGGTGAACTTTTGTATTGGGAAAGTCATGCCCGGTGAACTTTTATATTGGGAAAGTCATCTCCGGTGAACTTTTGTATTGGGAAAGTCACTCCGGTGAACTTTTGTATGGGAAAAGTCATCTCCGGTGAACTTTTGTATTGGGAAAGTCATGCCCGGTGAACTTTTGTATTGGGAAAGTCATCTCCGGTGAAATTTTGTATGGGAAAAGTCATCTCCGGTGAACTTTTGTATTGGGAAAGTCATCTCCGGTGAACTTTTGTATGGGAAAAGTCATCTCCGGTGAACTTTTGTATGGGAAAAGTCATCTCCGGTGAACTTTTGTATGGGAAAAGTCATCTCCGGTGAACTTTTGTATTGGGAAAGTCATCTCCGGTGAACTTTTGTATTGGGAAAGTCATGCCCGGTGAACTTTTGTATTGGGAAAGTCATGCCCGGTGAACTTTTATATTGGGAAAGTCATCTCCGGTGAACTTTTGTATTGGGAAAGTCATCTCCGGTGAACTTTTGTATTGGGAAAGTCATGCCCGGTGAACTTTTGAATGGGAAAAGTCATCTCCGGTGAACTTTTGTATTGGGAAAGTCATCTCCGGTGAACTTTTGTATTGGGAAAGTCATCTCCGGTGAACTTTTGTATGGGAAAAGTCATCTCCGGTGAACTTTTGTATTGGGAAAGTCATCTCCGGTGAACTTTTGTATTGGGAAAGTCATCTCCGGTGAACTTTTGTATTGGGAAAGTCATCTCCGGTGAACTTTTGTTTTGGGAAAGTCATGCCGGTGAACTTTTGTATTGGGAAAGTCGTGCCCGGTGAACTTTTGTATTGGGAAAAGTCATCTCCGGTGAACTAACTATTGTATTGGGAAAGTCATGCCCGGTGTACTTTTATATTGGGAACTTTTGTATTGGGAAAGTCATCTCCGTTGAACTTTTGTATTGGGAAAGTCATCTCCGGTGAATTTTTGTATTGGGAAAGTCATCTCCGGTGAACTTTTGTATGGAAAAGTCATCTCCGGTGAACTTTTGTATTGGGAAAGTCATCTCCGGTGAACTTTTGTATGGGAAAAGTCATCTCCGGTGAACTTTTGTATTGGGAAAGTCACGCCCGGTGAACTTTTGTATTGGGAAAGTCATGCCCGGTGAACTTTTGTATTGGGAAAGTCATGCCCGGTGAACTTTTGTATGGGAAAAGTCATCTCCGGTGAACTTTTGTATGGGAAAAGTCATCTCCGGTGAACTTTTGTATGGGAAAAGTCATCTCCGGTGAACTTTTGTATTGGGAAAGTCATGCCCGGTGAACTTTTGTATGGGAAAAGTCATCTCCGGTGAACTTTTGTATTGGGAACGTCATCTCCGGTGAACTTTTGTATTGGGAAAATCATCTCCGGTGAACTTTTGTATGGGAAAAGTCATCTCCGGTGAACTTTTGTATTGGGAAAGTCATCTCCGGTGAACTTTTGTATGGGAAAGTCATCTCCGGTGAACTTTTGTATGGGGAAAGTCATCTCCGGTGAACTTTTGTATTGGGAAAGTCATCTCCGGTGAACTTTTGTATGGGAAAAGTCATCTCCGGTGAACTTTTGTATTGGGAAAGTCATCTCCGGTGAACTTTTGTATTGGGAAAGTCATCTCCGGTGAACTTTTGTATTGGGAAAGTCATGCCCGGTGAACTTTTGTATGGGAAAAGTCATCTCCGGTGAACTTTTGTATGGGAAAAGTCATCTCCGGTGAACTTTTGTATTGGGAAAGTCATGCCCGGTGAACTTTTGTATTGGGAAAGTCATCTCCGGTGAACTTTTGTATTGGGAAAGTCATCTCCGGTGAACTTTTGTATGGGAAAAGTCATCTCCGGTGAACTTTTGTATGGGAAAGTCATCTCCGGTGAACTTTTGTATGGGAAAAGTCATCTCCGGTGAACTTTTGTATTGGGAAAGTCATCTCCGGTGAACTTTTGTATGGGAAAAGTCATCTCCGGTGAACTTTTGTATTGGGAAAGTCATCTCCGGTGAACTTTTGTATTGGGAAAGTCATCTCCGGTGAACTTTTGTATGGGAAAAGTCATCTCCGGTGAACTTTTGTATTGGGAAAGTCGTGCCCGGTGAACTTTTGTATTGGGAAAGTCATGCCCGGTGAACTTTTGTATTGGGAAAGTCATCTCCGGTGAACTTTTGTATGGGAAAAGTCATCTCCGGTGAACTTTTGTATGGGAAAAGTCATCTCCGGTGAACTTTTGTATGGGAAAAGTCATCTCCGGTGAACTTTTGTATTGGAAAGTCATGCCCGGTGAACTTTTGTATTGGGAAAGTCATCTCCGGTGAACTTTTGTATGGGAAAAGTCATCTCCGGTGAACTTTTGTTTTGGGAAAGTCATGCCCGGTGAACTTTTGTATTGGGAAAGTCATCTCCGGTGAACTTTTGTATTGGGAAAGTCATCTCCGGTGAACTTTTGTATTGGGAAAGTCATCTCCGGTGAACTTTTGTATTGGGAAAGTCATCTCCGGTGAACTTTTGTATGGGAAAAGTCATCTCCGGTGAACTTTTGTATTGGAAAAGTCATCTCCGGTGAACTTTTGTATGGGAAAAGTCATCTCCGGTGAACTTTTGTATTGGGAAAGTCATCTCCGGTGAACTTTTGTATGGAAAAGTCATCTCCGGTGAACTTTTGTATTGGGAAAGTCATCTCCGGTGAACTTTTGTATGGGAAAAGTCATCTCCGGTGAACTTTTGTATTGGGAAAGTCATGCCCGGTGAACTTTTGTTTTGCGAAAGTCATGCCCGGTGAACTTTTGTATTGGGAAAGTCATCTCCGGTGAACTTTTGTATTGGGAAAGTCATCTCCGGTGAACTTTTGTTTTGGGAAAGTCATGCCCGGTGAACTTTTGTATTGGAAAAGTCGTGCCCGGTGAACTTTTGTATTGGGAAAGTCATCTCCGGTGAACTTTTGTATTGGGAAAGTCGTGCCCGGTGAACTTTTGTATTGGGAAAGTCATCTCCGGTGAACTTTTGTATTGGGAAAGTCATCTCCGGTGAACTTTTGTATGGGAAAAGTCATCTCCGGTGAACTTTTGTATGGGAAAAGTCATCTCCGGTGAACTTTTGTATTGGGAAAGTCATCTCCGGTGAACTTTTGTATGGGAAAGTCATCTCCGGTGAAATTTTGTATTGGGAAAGTCATGCCCGGTGAACTTTTATATTGGGAAAGTCATCTCCGGTGAACTTTTGTATGGGAAAAGTCATCTCCGGTGAACTTTTGTATGGGAAAAGTCATCTCCGGTGAACTTTTGTATTGGGAAAGTCATCTCCGGTGAACTTTTGTATTGGGAAAGTCATCTCCGGTGAACTTTTGTATTGGGAAAGTCATCTCCGGTGAACTTTTGTATTGGGAAAGTCATCTCCGGTGAACTTTTGTATGGGAAAAGTCATCTCCGGTGAACTTTTGTATTGGGAAAGTCATCTCCGGTGAACTTTTGTATTGGGAAAGTCATGCCCGGTGAACTTTTGTATGGGAAAAGTCATCTCCGGTGAACTTTTGTATTGGGAAAGTCATCTCCGGTGAACTTTTGTATGGGAAAAGTCATCTCCGGTGAACTTTTGTATTGGGGGAAAGTCATCTCGGTGAACTTTGTATTGGAAAGTCATGCCCGGTGAACTTTTGTATGGGAAAAGTCATCTCCGGTGAACTTTTGTATTGGGAAAGTCATGCCCGGTGAACTTTTGTATTGGGAAGTTCATCTCCGGTGAACTTTTGTATTGGGAAAGTCATGCCCGGTGATCTTTTGTATGGGAAAAGTCATCTCCGGTGAACTTTTGTATGGGAAAAGTCATCTCCGGTGAACTTTTGTATTGGGAAAGTCATGCCCGGTGAACTTTTGTATTTGGGAAAGTCATCTCCGGTGAACTTTTGTATTGGGAAAGTCATCTCCGGTGAACTTTTGTATGGGTAAATCATCTCCGGTGAACTTTTGTATGGGAAAGTCATCTCCGGTGAACTTTTGAATCGGAAAAGTCATCTCCGGTGAACTTTTGTATTGGGAAAGTCATCTCCGGTGAACTTTTGTATGGGAAAAGTCATCTCCGGTGAACTTTTGTATGGGAAAAGTCATCTCCGGTGAACTTTTGTATTGGGAAAGTCATGCCCGGTGAACTTTTGTATTGGGAAAGTCATGCCCGGTGAACTTTTGTATGGGAAAAGTCATCTCCGGTGAACTTTTGTATGGAAAAGTCATCTCCGGTGAACTTTTGTATTGGGAAAGTCATCTCCGGTGAACTTTTGTATGGGAAAAGTCATCTCCGGTGAACTTTTGTATGGGAAAAGTCATCTCCGGTGAACTTTTGTATTGGGAAAGTCATCTCCGGTGAACTTTTGTATTGGGAAAGTCATCTCCGGTGAACTTTTGTATTGGGAAAGTCATCTCCGGTGAACTTTTGTATTGGGAAAGTCATCTCCGGTGAACTTTTGTATTGGGAAAGTCATCTCCGGTGAACTTTTGTATTGGGAAAGTCATCTCCGGTGAACTTTTTGTATTGGGAAAGTCATCTCTGGTGAACTTTTGTATGGGAAAAGTCATCTCCGGTGAACTTTTGTATTGGGAAAGTCATGCCCGGTGAACTTTTATATTGGGAAAGTCATCTCCGGTGAACTTTTGTATTGGGAAAGTCATGCCCGGTGAACTTTTGTATGGGAAAAGTCATCTCCGGTGAACTTTTGTATTGGGAAAGTCGTGCCCGGTGAACTTTTGTATTGGGAAAGTCATGCCCGGTGAACTTTTTGTATTGGGAAAGTCATCTCCGGTGAACTTTTGTATTGGGAAAGTCATCTCCGGTGAACTTTTGTATGGGAAAAGTCATCTCCGGTGAACTTTTGTATTGGGAAAGTCATCTCCGGTGAACTTTTGTATGGGAAAAGTCATATCCGGTGAACTTTTGTATTGGAAAAGTCATCTCCGGTGAACTTTTGTATGGGAAAAGTCATCTCCGGTGAACTTTTGTATTGGGAAAGTCATGCCCGGTGAACTTTTGTTTTGGGAAAGTCATGCCCGGTGAACTTTTGTATTGGGAAAGTCATCTCCGGTGAACTTTTGTATTGGGAAAGTCATCTCCGGTGAACTTTTATTTTGGGAAAGTCATGCCTGGTGAACTTTTGTATTGGGAAAGTCGTGCCCGGTGAACTTTTGTATTGGGAAAGTCATGCCCGGTGAACTTTTGTATGGGAAAAGTCATCTCCGGTGAACTTTTGTATGGGAAAAGTCATCTCCGGTGAACTTTTGTATTGGAAAGTCATCTCCGGTGAACTTTTGTATTGGGAAAGTCATCTCCGGTGAACTTTTGTATTGGGAAAGTCATGCCCGGTGAACTTTTGTTTTGGGAAAGTCATGCCCGGTGAACTTTTGTATTGGAAAGTCATGCCCGGTGAACTTTTATATTGGGAAAGTCATCTCCGGTGAACTTTTGTATTGGGAAAGTCATCTCCGGTGAACTTTTGTATGGGAAAAGTCATCTCCGGTGAACTTTTGTATTGGGAAAGTCATGCCCGGTGAACTTTTGTATTGGGAAAGTCATCTCCGGTGAAATTTTGTATGGGAAAAGTCATCTCCGGTGAACTTTTGTATTGGGAAAGTCATCTCCGGTGAACTTTTGTATGGGAAAAGTCATCTCCGGTGAACTTTTGTATGGGAAAAGTCATCTCTGGTGAACTTTTGTATGGGAAAAGTCATCTCCGGTGAACTTTTGTATTGGGAAAGTCATCTCCGGTGAACTTTTGTATTGGGAAAGTCATGCCCGGTGAACTTTTGTATTGGGAAAGTCATGTCCGGTGAACTTTTATATTGGGAAAGTCATCTCCGGTGAACTTTTGTATTGGGAAAGTCATCTCCGGTGAACTTTTGTATTGGGAAAGTCATGCCCGGTGAACTTTTGAATGGGAAAAGTCATCTCCGGTGAACTTTTGTATTGGGAAAGTCATCTCCGGTGAACTTTTGTATTGGGAAAGTCATCTCCGGTGAACTTTTGTATGGGAAAAGTCATCTCCGGTGAACTTTTGTATTGGGAAAGTCATCTCCGGTGAACTTTTGTATTGGGAAAGTCATCTCCGGTGAACTTTTGTATTGGGAAAGTCATCTCCGGTGAACTTTTGTTTTGGGAAAGTCATGCCCGGTGAACTTTTGTATTGGGAAAGTCGTGCCCGGTGAACTTTTGTATTGGGAAAAGTCATCTCCGGTGAACTATTGTATTGGGAAAGTCATGCCCGGTGTACTTTTATATTGGGAACTTTTGTATTGGGAAAGTCATCTCCGGTGAACTTTTGTATTGGGAAAGTCATCTCCGGTGAACTTTTGTATTGGGAAAGTCATCTCCGGTGAACTTTTGTATGGGAAAAGTCATCTCCGGTGAACTTTTGTATTGGGAAAGTCATCTCCGGTGAACTTTTGTATGGGAAAAGTCATCTCCGGTGAACTTTTGTATTGGGAAAGTCATGCCCGGTGAACTTTTGTATTGGGAAAGTCATGCCCGGTGAACTTTTGTATTGGGACAGTCATGCCCGGTGAACTTTTGTATGGGAAAAGTCATCTCCGGTGAACTTTTGTATGGGAAAAGTCATCTCCGGTGAACTTTTGTATGGGAAAAGTCATCTCCGGTGAACTTTTGTATTGGGAAAGTCATGCCCGGTGAACTTTTGTATGGGAAAAGTCATCTCCGGTGAACTTTTGTATTGGGAAAGTCATCTCCGGTGAACTTTTGTATTGGGAAATTCATCTCCGGTGAACTTTTGTATGGGAAAAGTCATCTCCGGTGAACTTTTGTATTGGGAAAGTCATCTCCGGTGAACTTTTGTATGGGAAAGTCATCTCCGGTGAACTTTTGTATGGGAAAAGTCATCTCCGGTGAACTTTTGTATTGGGAAAGTCATCTCCGGTGAACTTTTGTATGGGAAAAGTCATCTCCGGTGAACTTTTGTATTGGGAAAGTCATCTCCGGTGAACTTTTGTATTGGGAAAGTCATCTCCGGTGAACTTTTGTATGGGAAAAGTCATCTCCGGTGAACTTTTGTATTGGGAAAGTCATCTCCGGTGAACTTTTGTATTGGGAAAGTTATGCCCGGTGAACTTTTGTATGGGAAAAGTCATCTCCGGTGAACTTTTGTATGGGAAAAGTCATCTCCGGTGAACTTTTGTATTGGGAAAGTCATGCCCGGTGAACTTTTGTATTGGGAAAGTCATCTCCGGTGAACTTTTGTATTGGGAAAGTCATCTCCGGTGAACTTTTGTATGGGAAAAGTCATCTCCGGTGAACTTTTGTATGGGAAAGTCATCTCCGGTGAACTTTTGTATGGGAAAAGTCATCTCCGGTGAACTTTTGTATTGGGAAAGTCATCTCCGGTGAACTTTTGTATGGGAAAAGTCATCTCCGGTGAACTTTTGTATTGGGAAAGTCATCTCCGGTGAACTTTTGTATTGGGAAAGTCATCTCCGGTGAACTTTTGTATGGGAAAAGTCATCTCCGGTGAACTTTTGTATTGGGAAAGTCGTGCCCGGTGAACTTTTGTATTGGGAAAGTCATGCCCGGTGAACTTTTGTATTGGGAAAGTCATCTCCGGTGAACTTTTGTATGGGAAAAGTCATCTCCGGTGAACTTTTGTATGGGAAAAGTCATCTCCGGTGAACTTTTGTATGGGAAAAGTCATCTCCGGTGAACTTTTGTATTGGGAATGTCATGCCCGGTGAACTTTTGTATTGGGAAAGTCATCTCCGGTGAACTTTTGTATGGGAAAAGTCATCTCCGGTGAACTTTTGTTTTGGGAAAGTCATGCCCGGTGAACTTTTGTATTGGGAAAGTCATCTCCGGTGAACTTTTGTATTGGGAAAGTCATCTCCGGTGAACTTTTGTATTGGGAAAGTCATCTCCGGTGAACTTTTGTATTGGGAAAGTCATCTCCGGTGAACTTTTGTATGGGAAAAGTCATCTCCGGTGAACTTTTGTATTGGGAAAGTCATCTCCGGTGAACTTTTGTATGGGAAAAGTCATCTCCGGTGAACTTTTGTATTGGGAAAGTCATCTCCGGTGAACTTTTGTATGGGAAAAGTCATCTCCGGTGAACTTTTGTATTGGGAAAGTCATCTCCGGTGAACTTTTGTATGGGAAAAGTCATCTCCGGTGAACTTTTGTATTGGGAAAGTCATGCCCGGTGAACTTTTGTTTTGCGAAAGTCATGCCCGGTGAACTTTTGTATTGGGAAAGTCATCTCCGGTGAACTTTTGTATTGGGAAAGTCATCTCCGGTGAACTTTTGTTTTGGGAAAGTCATGCCCGGTGAACTTTTGTATTGGAAAAGTCGTGCCCGGTGAACTTTTGTATTGGGAAAGTCATCTCCGGTGAACTTTTGTATTGGGAAAGTCGTGCCCGGTGAACTTTTGTATTGGGAAAGTCATCTCCGGTGAACTTTTGTATTGGGAAAGTCATCTCCGGTGAACTTTTGTATGGGAAAAGTCATCTCCGGTGAACTTTTGTATGGGAAAAGTCATCTCCGGTGAACTTTTGTATTGGGAAAGTCATCTCCGGTGAACTTTTGTATGGGAAAGTCATCTCCGGTGAAATTTTGTATTGGGAAAGTCATGCCCGGTGAACTTTTATATTGGGAAAGTCATCTCCGGTGAACTTTTGTATGGGAAAAGTCATCTCCGGTGAACTTTTGTATGGGAAAAGTCATCTCCGGTGAACTTTTGTATTGGGAAAGTCATCTCCGGTGAACTTTTGTATTGGGAAAGTCATCTCCGGTGAACTTTTGTATTGGGAAAGTCATCTCCGGTGAACTTTTGTATTGGGAAAGTCATCTCCGGTGAACTTTTGTATTGGGAAAGTCATGCCCGGTGAACTTTTGTATGGGAAAAGTCATCTCCGGTGAACTTTTGTATTGGGAAAGTCATCTCCGGTGAACTTTTGTATGGGAAAAGTCATCTCCGGTGAACTTTTGTATTGGGAAAGTCATCTCCGGTGAACTTTTGTATTGGGAAAGTCATGCCCGGTGAACTTTTGTATGGGAAAAATCATCTCCGGTGAACTTTTGTATTGGGAAAGTCATGCCCGGTGAACTTTTGTATTGGGAAAGTCATCTCCGGTGAACTTTTGTATTGGGAAAGTCATGCCCGGTGAACTTTTGTATGGGAAAAGTCATCTCCGGTGAACTTTTGTATGGGAAAAGTCATCTCCGGTGAACTTTTGTATTGGGAAAGTCATCTCCGGTGAACTTTTGTATTGGGAAAGTCATCTCCGGTGAACTTTTGTATGGGAAAAGTCATCTCCGGTGAACTTTTGTATTGGGAAAGTCGTGCCCGGTGAACTTTTGTATTGGGAAAGTCATGCCCGGTGAACTTTTGTATTGGGAAAGTCATCTCCGGTGAACTTTTGTATGGGAAAAGTCATCTCCGGTGAACTTTTGTATGGGAAAAGTCATCTCCGGTGAACTTTTGTATGGGAAAAGTCATCTCCGGTGAACTTTTCTATTGGGAAAGTCATGCCCGGTGAACTTTTGTATTGGGAAAGTCATCTCCGGTGAACTTTTGTATGGGAAAAGTCATCTCCGGTGAACTTTTGTTTTGGGAAAGTCATGCCCGGTGAACTTTTGTATTGGGAAAGTCATCTCCGGTGAACTTTTGTATTGGGAAAGTCATCTCCGGTGAACTTTTGTATTGGGAAAGTCATCTCCGGTGAACTTTTGTATTGGGAAAGTCATCTCCGGTGAACTTTTGTATGGCAAAAGTCATCTCCGGTGAACTTTTGTATTGGGAAAGTCATCTCCGGTGAACTTTTGTATGGGAAAAGTCATCTCCGGTGAACTTTTGTATTGTGAAAGTCATCTCCAGTGAACTTTTGTATGGGAAAAGACATCTCCGGTGAACTTTTGTATTGGGAAAGTCATCTCCGGTGAACTTTTGTATGGGAAAAGTCATCTCCGGTGAACTTTTGTATTGGGAAAGTCATGCCCGGTGAACTTTTGTTTTGGGAAAGTCATGCCCGGTGAACTTTTGTATTGGGAAAGTCATCTCCGGTGAACTTTTGTATTGGGAAAGTCATCTCCGGTGAACTTTTGTTTTGGGAAAGTCATGCCCGGTGAACTTTTGTATTGGAAAAGTCGTGCCCGGTGAACTTTTGTATTGGGAAAGTCATCTCCGGTGAACTTTTGTATTGGGAAAGTCGTGCCCGGTGAACTTTTGTATTGGGAAAGTCATCTCCGGTGAACTTTTGTATTGGGAAAGTCATCTCCGGTGAACTTTTGTATGGGAAAAGTCATCTCCGGTGAACTTTTGTATGGGAAAAGTCATCTCCGGTGAACTTTTGTATTGGGAAAGTCATCTCCGGTGAACTTTTGTATGGGAAAGTCATCTCCGGTGAACTTTTGTATTGGGAAAGTCATGCCCGGTGAACTTTTATATTGGGAAAGTCATCTCCGGTGAACTTTTGTATGGGAAAAGTCATCTCCGGTGAACTTTTGTATGGGAAAAGTCATCTCCGGTGAACTTTTGTATTGGGAAAGTCATCTCCGGTGAACTTTTGTATTGGGAAAGTCATCTCCGGTGAACTTTTGTATTGGGAAAGTCATCTCCAGTGAACTTTTGTATTGGGAAAGTCATCTCCGGTGAACTTTTGTATGGGAAAAGTCATCTCCGGTGAACTTTTGTATTGGGAAAGTCATCTCCGGTGAACTTTTGTATTGGGAAAGTCATGCCCGGTGAACTTTTGTATGGGAAAAGTCATCTCCGGTGAACTTTTGTATTGGGAAAGTCATGCCCGGTGAACTTTTGTATTGGGAAAGTCATCTCCGGTGAACTTTTGTATGGGAAAAGTCATCTCCGGTGAACTTTTGTATTGGGCAAGTCATCTCCGGTGAACTTTTGTATTGGGAAAGTCATGCCCGGTGAACTTTTATATTGGGAAAGTCATCTCCGGTGAACTTTTGTATGGGAAAAGTCATCTCCGGTGAACTTTTGTATTGGGAAAGTCATCTCCGGTGAACTTTTGTATTGGGAAAGTCATCTCCGGTGAACTTTTGTATGGGAAAAGTCATCTCCGGTGAACTTTTGTATTGGGAAAGTCATCTCCGGTGAACTTTTGTATTGGGAAAGTCATGCCCGGTGAACTTTTGTATGGGAAAAGTCATCTCCGGTGACTTTTGTATGGGAAAAGTCATCTCCGGTGAACTTTTGTATTGGGAAAGTCATCTCCGGTGAACTTTTGTATTGGGAAAGTCATCTCCGGTGAACTTTTGTATTGGGAAAGTCATCTCCGGTGAACTTTTTATTGGGAAGGTCATGCCCGGTGAACTTTTGTATGGGAAAAGTCATCTCCGGTGAACTTTTGTATTGGGAAAGTCATGCCCGGTGAACTTTTGTATTGGGAAAGTCATCTCCGGTGAACTTTTGTATGGGAAAAGTCATCTCCGGTGAACTTTTGTATTGGGAAAGTCATCTCCGGTGAACTTTTGTATTGGGAAAGTCATCTCCGGTGAACTTTTATATTGGGAAAGTCATGCCCGGTGAACTTTTGTATTGGGAAAGTCATCTTCGGTGAACTTTTGTATTGGGAAAGTCATCTCCGGTGAACTTTTGTATGGGAAAAGTCATCTCCGGTGAACTTTTGTATTGGGAAAGTCATCTCCGGTGAACTTTTGTATGGGAAAAGTCATCTCCGGTGAACTTTTGTATTGGGAAAGTCATCTCCGGTGAACTTTTGTATGGGAAAAGTCATCTCCGGTGAACTTTTGTATGGGAAAAGTCATCTCCGGTGAACTTTTGTATTGGGAAAGTCATCTCCGGTGAACTTTTGTATTGGGAAAGTCATCTCCGGTGAACTTTTGTATTGGGAAAGTCATCTCCGGTGAACTTTTGTATTGGGAAAGTCATCTCCGGTGAACTTTTGTATGGGAAAAGTCATCTCCGGTGAACTTTTGTATTGGGAAAGTCATCTCCGGTGAACTTTTGTAATGGAAAAATCATCTCCGGTGAACTTTTGTATTGGGAAAGTCATGCCCGGTGAACTTTTGTATTGGGAAAGTCATGCCCGGTGAACTTTTGTATTGGGAAAGTCATGCCCGGTGAACTTTTATATTGGGAAAGTCATCTCCGGTGAACTTTTGTATTGGGAAAGTCATCTCCGGTGAACTTTTGTATTGGGAAAGTCATCTCCGGTGAACTTTTGTATGGGAAAGTCATCTCCGGTGAACTTTTGTATGGGAAAAGTCATCTCCGGTGAACTTTTGTATGGGAAAAGTCATCTCCGGTGAACTTTTGTATTGGGAAAGTCATCTCCGGTGAACTTTTGTATTGGGAAAGTCATGCCCGGTGAACTTTTGTATTGGGAAAGTCATCTCCGGTGAACTTTTGTATTGGGAAAGTCGTGCCCGGTGAACTTTTGTATTGGGAAAGTCATCTCCGGTGAACTTTTGTATTGGGAAAGTCATCTCCGGTGAACTTTTGTATGGGAAAAGTCATCTCCGGTGAACTTTTGTATGGGAAAAGTCATCTCCGGTGAACTTTTGTATTGGGAAAGTCGTCTCCGGTGAACTTTTGTATGGGAAAGTCATCTCCGGTGAACTTTTGTATTGGGAAAGTCATGCCCGGTGAACTTTTATATTGGGAAAGTCATCTCCGGTGAACTTTTGTATGGGAAAAGTCATCTCCGGTGAACTTTTGTATGGGAAAAGTCATCTCCGGTGAACTTTTGTATTGGGAAAGTCATCTCCGGTGAACTTTTGTATTGGGAAAGTCATCTCCGGTGAACTTTTGTATTGGGAAAGTCATCTCCGGTGAACTTTTGTATTGGGAAAGTCATCTCCGGTGAACTTTTGTATTGGGAAAGTCATCTCCGGTGAACTTTTGTATTGGGAAAGTCATCTCCGGTGAACTTTTGTATTGGGAAAGTCATGCCCGGTGAACTTTTGTATGGGAAAAGTCATCTCCGGTGAACTTTTGTATTGGGAAAGTCATGCCCGGTGAACTTTTGTATTGGGAAAGTCATCTCCTGTGAACTTTTGTATGGGAAAAGTCATCTCCGGTGAACTTTTGTATTGGGAAAGTCATCTCCGGTGAACTTTTGTATTGGGAAAGTCATGCCCGGTGAACTTTTATATTGGGAAAGTCATCTCCGGTGAACTTTTGTATGGGAAAAGTCATCTCCGGTGAACTTTTGTATGGGAAAAGTCATCTCCGGTGAACTTTTGTATTGGGAAAGTCATCTCCGGTGAACTTTTGTATTGGGAAAGTCATCTCCGGTGAACTTTTGTATTGGGAAAGTCATCTCCGGTGAACTTTTGTATTGGGAAAGTCATCTCCGGTGAACTTTTGTATGGGAAAAGTCATCTCCGGTGAACTTTTGTATTGGGAAAGTCATGCCCGGTGAACTTTTGTATGGGAAAAGTCATCTCCGGTGAACTTTTGTATGGGAAAAGTCATCTCCGGTGAACTTTTGTATTGGGAAAGTCATCTCCGGTGAACTTTTGTATTGGGAAAGTCATCTCCGGTGAACTTTTGTATGGGAAAAGTCATCTCCGGTGAACTTTTGTATTGGGAAAGTCATCTCCGGTGAACTTTTGTATTGGGAAAGTCATCTCCGGTGAACTTTTATATTGGGAAAGTCATGCCCGGTGAACTTTTGTATTGGGAAAGTCATCTCCGGTGAACTTTTGTATTGGGAAAGTCATCTCCGGTGAACTTTTGTATGGGAAAAGTCATCTCCGGTGAACTTTTGTATTGGGAAAGTCATCTCCGGTGAACTTTTGTATGGGAAAAATCATCTCCGGTGAACTTTTGTATTGGGAAAGTCATGCCCGGTGAACTTTTGTATTGGGAAAGTCATCTCCGGTGAACTTTTGTATTGGGAAAGTCATCTTCGGTGAACTTTTGTATGGGAAAAGTCATCTCTGGTGAACTTTTGTATTGGGAAAGTCATCTCCGGTGAACTTTTGTATGGGAAAAGTCATCTCCGGTGAACTTTTGTGTGGGAAAAGTCATCTCCTGTGAACTTTTATATTGGGAAAGTCATCTCCGGTGAACTTTTGTATGGGAAAAGTCATCTCCGGTGAACTTTTGTATGGGAAAAGTCATCTCCGGTGAACTTTTGTATTGGGAAAGTCATCTCCGGTGAACTTTTGTATGGGAAAGTCATCTCCGGTGAACTTTTGTATGGGAAAAGTCATCTCCGGTGAACTTTTGTATGGGAAAAGTCATCTCCGGTGAACTTTTGTACTGGGAAAGTCATCTCCGGTGAACTTTTGTATTGGGAAAGTCGTGCCCGGTGAACTTTTGTATTGGGAAAGTCATCTCCGGTGAACTTTTGTATTGGGAAAGTCATCTCCGGTGAACTTTTGTATGGGAAAAGTCATCTCCGGTGAACTTTTGTATGGGAAAAGTCATCTCCGGTGAACTTTTGTATTGGGAAAGTCATCTCCGGTGAACTTTTGTATGGGAAAGTCATCTCCGGTGAACTTTTGTATTGGGAAAGTCATGCCCGGTGAACTTTTATATTGGGAAAGTCATCTCCGGTGAACTTTTGTATGGGAAAGGTCATCTCCGGTGAACTTTTGTATGGGAAAAGTCATCTCCGGTGAACTTTTGTATTGGGAAAGTCATCTCCGGTGAACTTTTGTATTGGGAAAGTCATCTCCGGTGAACTTTTGTATTGGCATAGTCATCTCCGGTGAACTTTTGTATTGGGAAAGTCATCTCCGGTGAACTTTTGTATGGGAAAAGTCATCTCCGGTGAACTTTTGTATTGGGAAAGTCATCTCCGGTGAACTTTTGTATTGGGAAAGTCATGCCCGGTGAACTTTTGTATGGGAAAATCATCTCCGGTGAACTTTTGTATTGGGAAAGTCATGCCCGGTGAACTTTTGTATTGGGAAAGTCATCTCCGGTGAACTTTTGTATGGGAAAAGTCATCTCCGGTGAACTTTTGTATTGGGAAAGTCATCTCCGGTGAACTTTTGTATTGGGAAAGTCATGCCCGGTGAACTTTTATATTGGGAAAGTCATCTGCGGTGAACTTTTGTATGGGAAAAGTCATCTCCGGTGAACTTTTGTGTGGGAAAAGTCATCTCCTGTGAACTTTTGTATTGGGAAAGTCATCTCCGGTGAACTTTTGTATTGGGAAAGTCATCTCCGGTGAACTTTTGTATTGGGAAAGTCATCTCCGGTGAACTTTTGTATTGGGAAAGTCATCTCCGGTGAACTTTTGTATGGGAAAAGTCATCTCCGGTGAACTTTTGTATTGGGAAAGTCATCTCCGGTGAACTTTTGTATTGGGAAAGTCATGCCCGGTGAACTTTTGTATGGGAAAAGTCATCTCCGGTGAACTTTTGTATTGGGAAAGTCATGCCCGGTGAACTTTTGTATTGGAAAAGTCATCTCCGGTGAACTTTTGTATGGGAAAAGTCATCTCCGGTGAACTTTTGTATTGGGAAAGTCATCTCCGGTGAACTTTTGTATTGGGAAAGTCATCTCCGGTGAACTTTTATATTGGGAAAGTCATGCCCGGTGAACTTTTGTATTGGGAAAGTCATCTCCGGTGAACTTTTGTATTGGGAAAGTCATCTCCGGTGAACTTTTGTATGGGAAAAGTCATCTCCGGTGAACTTTTGTATTGGGAAAGTCATCTCCGGTGAACTTTTGTATGGGAAAAATCATCTCCGGTGAACTTTTGTATTGGGAAAGTCATGCCCGGTGAACTTTTGTATTGGGAAAGTCATGCCCGGTGAACTTTTGTATTGGGAAAGTCATGCCCGGTGAACTTTTATATTGGGAAAGTCATCTCCGGTGAACTTTTGTATTGGGAAAGTCATCTCCGGTGAACTTTTGTATGGGAAAAGTCATCTCCGGTGAACTTTTGTATTGGGAAAGTCATCTCCGGTGAACTTTTGTATGGGAAAGTCATCTCCGGTGAACTTTTGTATGGGAAAAGTCATCTCCGGTGAACTTTTGTATGGGAAAAGTCATCTCCGGTGAACTTTTGTATTGGGAAAGTCATCTCCGGTTAACTTTTGTATGGGAAAGTCATCTCCGGTGAACTTTTGTATTGGGAAAGTCATGCCCGGTGAACTTTTGTATTGGGAAAGTCATGCCCGGTGAACTTTTGTATGGGAAAAGTCATCTCCGGTGAACTTTTGTATGGGAAAAGTCATGCCCGGTGAACTTTTGTTTTGGGAAAGTCATGCCCGGTGAACTTTTGTATTGGGAAAGTCATCTCCGGTGAACTTTTGTATTGGGAAAGTCATCTCCGGTGAACTTTTGTTTTGGGAAAGTCATGCCCGGTGAACTTTTGTATTGGGAAAGTCGTGCCCGGTGAACTTTTGTATTGGGAAAGTCATGCCCGGTGAACTTTTGTATGGGAAAAGTCATCTCCGGTGAACTTTTGTATGGGAAAAGTCATCTCCGGTGAACTTTTGTATTGGGAAAGTCATCTCCGGTGAACTTTTGTATTGGGAAAGTCATCTCCGGTGAACTTTTGTATTGGGAAAGTCATGCCCGGTGAACTTTTGTTTTGGGAAAGTCATGCCCGGTGAACTTTTGTATTGGGAAAGTCATGCCCGGTGAACTTTTATATTGGGAAAGCCATCTCCGGTGAACTTTTGTATTGGGAAAGTCATCTCCGGTGAACTTTTGTATGGGAAAAGTCATCTCCGGTGAACTTTTGTATTGGGAAAGTCATGCCCGGTGAACTTTTGTATTGGGAAAGTCATCTCCGGTGAACTTTTGTATGGGAAAAGTCATCTCCGGTGAACTTTTGTATTGGGAAAGTCATCTCCGGTGAACTTTGTATGGGAAAAGTCATCTCCGGTGAACTTTTGTATGGGAAAAGTCATCTCCGGTGAACTTTTGTATGGGAAAAGTCATCTCCCGGTGAACTTTTGTATTGGGAAAGTCATCTCCGGTGAACTTTTGTATGGGAAAAGTCATCTCCGGTGAACTTTTGTATTGGGAAAAGTCATCTCCGGTGAACTTTTGTATGGGAAAAGTCATCTCCGGTGAACTTTTGTATGGGAAAAGTCATCTCCGGTGAACTTTTGTATGGGAAAAAGTCATCTCCGGTGAACTTTTGTATTGGGAAAGTCATCTCCGGTGAACTTTTGTATGGGAAAAGTCATCTCCGGTGAACTTTTGTATTGGGAAAGTCATCTCCGGTGAACTTTTGTATTGGGAAAGTCATCTCCGGTGAACTTTTGTATTGGGAAAGTCATGCCCGGTGAACTTTTGTATTGGGAAAGTCATGCCCGGTGAACTTTTGTATGGGAAAATTCATCTCCGGTGAACTTTTGTATGGGAAAAGTCATCTCCGGTGAACTTTTGTATTGGGAAAGCCATGCCGGTGAACTTTTGTATTGGGAAAGTCATCTCCGGTGAACTTTTGTATTGGGAAAGTCATCTCCGGTGAACTTTTGTATGGGAAAAGTCATCTCCGGTGAACTTTTGTATGGAAAGTCATCTCCGGTGAACTTTTGTATTGGGAAAGTCATCTCCGGTGAACTTTTGTATTGGGAAAGTCATCTCCGGTGAACTTTTGTATTGGGAAAGTCATCTCCGGTGAACTTTTCCCATAGTCATCTCCGGTGAACTTTTGTATTGGGAAAGTCATCTCCGGTGAACTTTTGTATGGGAAAAGTCATCTCCGGTGAACTTTTGTATTGGGAAAGTCATCTCCGGTGAACTTTTGTATTGGGAAAGTCATCTCCGGTGAACTTTTGTATGGGAAAAGTCATCTCCGGTGAACTTTTGTATTGGGAAAGTCGTGCCCGGTGAACTTTTGTATTGGGAAAGTCATCTCCGGTGAACATTTGTATGGGAAAAGTCATCTCCGGTGAACTTTTGTATTGGGAAAGTCATCTCCGGTGAACTTTTGTATTGGGAAAGTCATGCCCGGTGAACTTTTGTATTGGGAAAGTCATGCCCGGTGAACTTTTGTATGGGAAAAGTCATCTCCGGTGAACTTTTGTATGGGAAAAGTCATCTCCGGTGAACTTTTGTATGGGAAAAGTAATCTCCGGTGAACTTTTGTATTGGGAAAGTCATGCCCGGTGAACTTTTGTATTGGGAAAGTCATGCCCGGTGAACTTTTGTATTGGGAAAGTCATGCCCGGTGAACTTTTGTATGGGAAAAGTCATCTCGGTGAACTTTTGTATGGGAAAAGTCATCTCCGGTGAACTTTTGTATGGGAAAAGTCATCTCCGGTGAACTTTTGTATTGGGAAAGTCATCTCCGGTGAACTTTTGTATGGGAAAAGTCATCTCCGGTGAACTTTTGTATGGGAAAAGTCATCTCCGGTGAACTTTTGTATGGGGAAAAGTCATCTCCGGTGAACTTTTGTATTGGGAAAGTCATCTCCGGTTAACTTTTGTATGGGAAAGTCATCTCCGGTGAACTTTTGTATTGGGAAAGTCATGCCCGGTGAACTTTTGTATTGGGAAAGTCATGCCCGGTGAACTTTTGTATGGGAAAAGTCATCTCCGGTGAACTTTTGTATGGGAAAAGTCATGCCCGGTGAACTTTTGTTTTGGGAAAGTCATGCCCGGTGAACTTTTGTATTGGGAAAGTCATCTCCGGTGAACTTTTGTATTGGGAAAGTCATCTCCGGTGAACTTTTGTTTTGGGAAAGTCATGCCCGGTGAACTTTTGTATTGGGAAAGTCGTGCCCGGTGACTTTTGTATTGGGAAAGTCATGCCCGGTGAACTTTTGTATGGGAAAAGTCATCTCCGGTGAACTTTTGTATGGGAAAAGTCATCTCCGGTGAACTTTTGTATTGGGAAAGTCATCTCCGGTGAACTTTTGTATTGGGAAAGTCATGCCCGGTGAACTTTTGTATTGGGAAAGTCATGCCCGGTGAACTTTTATATTGGGAAAGTCATCTCCGGTGAACTTTTGTATTGGGAAAGTCATCTCCGGTGAACTTTTGTATTTTGAAAGTCATGTCCGGTGAACTTTTGTATGGGAAAAGTCATCTCCGGTGAACTTTTGTATTGGGAAAGTCATCTCCGGTGAACTTTTGTATTGGGAAAGTCATCTCCGGTGAACTTTTGTATGGGAAAAGTCATCTCCGGTGACCTTTTGTATTGGGAAAGTCATCTCCGGTGAACTTTTGTATTGGGAAAGTCATCTCCGGTGAACTTTTGTATTGGGAAAGTCATCTTCGGTGAACTTTTGTTTTGGGAAAGTCATGCCCGGTGAACTTTTGTATTGGGAAAGTCGTGCTCGGTGAACTTTTGTATTGGGAAAGTCATGCCCGGTGAACTTTTGTATTGGGAAAGTCATGCCCGGTGAACTTTTGTGTTGGGAAAGTCATCTCCGGTGAACTTTTGTATTGGGAAAGTCATCTCCGGTGAACTTTTGTATTGGGAAAGTCATCTCCGGTGAACTTTTGTATTGGGAAAGTCATCTCCGGTGAACTTTTGTATGGGAAAAGTAATCTCCGGTGAACTTTTGTATTGGGAAAGTCATGCCCGGTGAACTTTTGTATTGGGAAAGTCATGCCCGGTGAACTTTTGTATTGGGAAAGTCATGCCCGGTGAACTTTTGTATGGGAAAAGTCATCTCCGGTGAACTTTTGTATGGGAAAAGTCATCTCCGGTGAACTTTTGTATGGGAAAAGTCATCTCCGGTGAACTTTTGTATTGGGAAAGTCATGCCCGGTGAACTTTTGTATGGGAAAAGTCATCTCCGGTGAACTTTTGTATTGGGAAAGTCATCTCCGGTGAACTTTTGTATTGGGAAAGTCATCTCCGGTGAACTTTTGTATGGGAAAAGTCATCTCCGGTGAACTTTTGTATTGGGAAAGTCATCTCCGGTGAACTTTTGTATGGGAAAGTCATCTCCGGTGAACTTTTGTATGGGAAAAGTCATCTCCGGTGAACTTTGTATTGGGAAAGTCATCTCCGGTGAACTTTTGTATGGGAAAAGTCATCTCCGGTGAACTTTTGTATTGGGAAAGTCATCTCCGGTGAACTTTTGTATTGGGAAAGTCATCTCCGGTGAACTTTTGTATGGGAAAAGTCATCTCCGGTGAACTTTTGTATTGGGAAAGTCATCTCCGGTGAACTTTTGTATTGGGAAAGTCATCTCCGGTGAACTTTTGTATTGGGAAAGTCATGCCCGGTGAACTTTTGTATTGGGAAAGTCATGCCCGGTGAACTTTTGTATGGGAAAAGTCATCTCCGGTGAACTTTTGTATGGGAAAAGTCATCTCCGGTGAACTTTTGTATTGGGAAAGTCATGCCCGGTGAACTTTTGTATTGGGAAAGTCATCTCCGGTGAACTTTTGTATTGGGAAAGTCATCTCCGGTGAACTTTTGTATGGGAAAAGTCATCTCCGGTGAACTTTTGTATGGGAAAGTCATCTCCGGTGAACTTTTGTATTGGGAAAGTCATCTCCGGTGAACTTTTGTATTGGGAAAGTCATCTCCGGTGAACTTTTGTATTGGGAAAGTCATCTCCGGTGAACTTTTCCCATAGTCATCTCCGGTGAACTTTTGTATTGGGAAAGTCATCTCCGGTGAACTTTTGTATGGGAAAAGTCATCTCCGGTGAACTTTTGTATTGGGAAAGTCATCTCCGGTGAACTTTTGTATTGGGAAAGTCATCTCCGGTGAACTTTTGTATGGGAAAAGTCATCTCCGGTGAACTTTTGTATTGGGAAAGTCGTGCCCGGTGAACTTTTGTATTGGGAAAGTCATCTCCGGTGAACTTTTGTATGGGAAAAGTCATCTCCGGTGAACTTTTGTATTGGGAAAGTCATCTCCGGTGAACTTTTGTATTGGGAAAGTCATGCCCGGTGAACTTTTGTATTGGGAAAGTCATGCCCGGTGAACTTTTGTATGGGAAAAGTCATCTCCGGTGAACTTTTGTATGGGAAAAGTCATCTCCGGTGAACTTTTGTATGGGAAAAGTCATCTCCGGTGAACTTTTGTATGGGAAAAGTCATCTCCGGTGAACTTTTGTATGGGAAAGTCATCTCCGGTGAACTTTTGTATTGGGAAAGTCATCTCCGGTGAACTTTTGTGTGGGAAAAGTCATCTCCGGTGAACTTTTGTATGGGAAAAGTCATCTCCGGTGAACTTTTGTATTGGGAAAGTCATCTCCGTTGAACTTTTGTATGGGAAAGTCATCTCCGGTGAACTTTTGTATTGGGAAAGTCATGCCCGGTGAACTTTTATATTGGGAAAGTCATCTCGGTGAACTTTTGTATGGGAAAAGTCATCTCCGGTGAACTTTTGTATGGGAAAAGTCATCTCCGGTGAACTTTTGTATTGGAAAGTCATCTCCGGTGAACTTTTGTATTGGAAAGTCATGCCCGGTGAGCTTTTGTATTGGGAAAGTCATGCCCGGTGAACTTTTGTATGGGGAAAGTCATCTCCGGTGAACTTTTGTATGGGAAAAGTCATCTCCGGTGAACTTTTGTATGGGAAAAGTCATCTCCGGTGAACTTTTGTATGGGAATAGTCATCTCCGGTGAACTTTTGTATTGGGAAAGTCATCTCCGGTGAACTTTTGTATTGGGAAAGTCATGCCCGGTGAACTTTTGTATTGGGAAAGTCATCTCCGGTGAACTTTTGTATTGGGAAAGTCGTGCCCGGTGAACTTTTGTATTGGGAAAGTCATCTCCGGTGAACTTTTGTATTGGGAAAGTCATCTCCGGTGAACTTGGAAAAGTCATCTCCGGTGAACTTTTGTATTGGGAAAGTCATCTCCGGTGAACTTTTGTATGGGAAAGTCATCTCCGGTGAACTTTTGTATTGGGAAAGTCATGCCCGGTGAACTTTTATATTGGGAAAAGTCATCTCCGGTGAACTTTTGTATTGGGAAAAGTCATCTCCGGTGAACTTTTGTATGGGAAAGTCATCTCCGGTGAACTTTTGTATTGGGAAAGTCATCTCCGGTGAACTTTTGTATTGGGAAAGTCATCTCCGGTGAACTTTTGTATTGGGAAAGTCATCTCCGGTGAACTTTTGTATTGGGAAAGTCATCTCCGGTGAACTTTTGTATGGGAAAAGTCATCTCCGGTGAACTTTTGTATTGGGAAAGTCATCTCCGGTGAACTTTTGTATTGGGAAAGTCATCTCCGGTGAACTTTTGTATTGGGAAAAGTCATCTCCGGTGAACTTTTGTATTGGGAAAGTCATGCCCGGTGAACTTTTGTATTGGGAAAGTCATCTCCGGTGAACTTTTGTATGGGAAAAGTCATCTCCGGTGAACTTTTGTATTGGGAAAGTCATCTCCGGTGAACTTTTGTATTGGGAAAGTCATGCTCCGGTGAACTTTTGTATTGGGAAAGTCATCTCCGGTGAACTTTTGTATGGGAAAAGTCATCTCCGGTGAACTTTTGTATTGGGAAAGTCATCTCCGGTGAACTTTTGTATTGGGAAAAGTCATCTCTCCGGTGAACTTTTGTATTGAGGAAAGTCATCTCCGGTGAACTTTTGTATTGGGAAAGTCATCTCCGGTGAACTTTTGTATTGGGAAAGTCATCTCCGGTGAACTTTTGTATTGGGAAAGTCATCTCCGGTGAACTTTTGTATTGGGAAAGTCATCTCCGGTGAACTTTTGTATTGGGAAAGTCATCTCCGGTGAACTTTTGTATGGGAAAAGTCATCTCCGGTGAACTTTTGTATTGGGAAAGTCATCTCCGGTGAACTTTTGTATTGGGAAAGTCATGCCCGGTGAACTTTTGTATTGGGAAAGTCATGCCCGGTGAACTTTTGTATGGGAAAAGTCATCTCCGGTGAACTTTTGTATTGGGAAAGTCATCTCCGGTGAACTTTTGTATTGGGAAAGTCATCTCCGGTGAACTTTTGTATGGGAAAGTCATCTCCGGTGAACTTTTGTATTGGGAAAGTCATCTCCGGTGAACTTTTGTATGGGAAAAGTCATCTCCGGTGAACTTTTGTATTGGGAAAAGTCATCTCCGGTGAACTTTTGTATTGGGAAAGTCATCTCCGGTGAACTTTTGTATGGGAAAAGTCATCTCCGGTGAACTTTTGTATTGGGAAAGTCATCTCCGGTGAACTTTTGTATTGGGAAAGTCATGCCCGGTGAACTTTTGTATTGGGAAAGTCATCTCCGGTGAACTTTTGTATGGGAAAAGTCATCTCCGGTGAACTTTTGTATTGGGAAAGTCATCTCCGGTGAACTTTTGTATTGGGAAAGTCATCTCCGGTGAACTTTTGTATGGGAAAAGTCATCTCCGGTGAACTTTTGTATGGGAAAAGTCATCTCCGGTGAACTTTTGTATTGGGAAAGTCATGCCCGGTGAACTTTTATATTGGGAAAGTCATCTCCGGTGAACTTTTGTATGGGAAAAGTCATCTCCGGTGAACTTTTGTATGGGAAAAGTCATCTCCGGTGAACTTTTGTATTGGGAAAGTCATCTCCGGTGAACTTTTGTATTGGGAAAGTCATCTCCGGTGAACTTTTGTATTGGGAAAGTCATGCCCGGTGAACTTTTGTATGGGAAAAGTCATCTCCGGTGAACTTTTGTATGGGAAAAGTCATCTCCGGTGAACTTTTGTATGGGAAAAGTCATCTCCGGTGAACTTTTGTATGGGAAAAGTCATCTCCGGTGAATTTTGTATTGGGAAAGTCATCTCCGGTGAACTTTTGTATTGGGAAAGTCATGCCCGGTGAACTTTTGTATTGGGAAAGTCATCTCCGGTGAACTTTTGTATTGGGAAAGTCGTGCCCGGTGAACTTTTGTATTGGGAAAGTCATCTCCGGTGAACTTTTGTATTGGGAAAGTCATCTCCGGTGAACTTTTGAACTTTTGTATGGGAAAAGTCATCTCCGGTGAACTTTTGTATTGGGAAAGTCATCTCCGGTGAACTTTTGTATGGGAAAGTCATCTCCGGTGAACTTTTGTATTGGAAAGTCATGCCCGGTGAACTTTTTGTATGGGAAAGTCATCTCCGGTGAACTTTTGTATTGGGAAAGTCATCTCCGGTGAACTTTTGTATTGGGAAAGTCATCTCGGTGAACTTTTGTATTGGAAAAGTCATCTCCGGTGAACTTTTGTATGGGAAAAGTCATCTCCGGTGAACTTTTGTATGGGAAAAGTCATCTCCGGTGAACTTTTGTATTGGGAAAGTCACGCCCGGTGAACTTTTGTATGGGAAAAGTCATCTCCGGTGAACTTTTTGTATTGGGAAAGTCATGCCCGGTGAACTTTTGTATTGGGAAAGTCATCTCCGGTGAACTTTTGTATTGGGAAAGTCATCTCCGGTGAACTTTTGTATTGGGAAAGTCATCTCCGGTGAACTTTTGTATTGGGAAAGTCATCTCCGGTGAACTTTTGTATTGGGAAAGTCATCTCCCGGTGAACTTTTGTATTGGGAAAGTCATCTCCGGTGAACTTTTGTATTGGGAAAAGTCATCTCCGGTGAACTTTTGTATGGGAAAGTCATCTCCGGTGAACTTTTGTATTGGGAAAGTCATCTCCGGTGAACTTTTGTATGGGAAAAGTCATCTCCGGTGAACTTTTGTATTGGGAAAGTCATGCCGGTGAACTTTTGTATTGGGAAAGTCATGCCCGGTGAACTTTTGTATTGGGAAAGTCATCTCCGGTGAACTTTTTGTTGGGAAAGTCATCTCCGGTGAATTTGTATTGGGAAAGTCATCTCCGGTGAACTTTTGTATTGGGAAAGTCATCTCCGGTGAACTTTTGTATGGGAAAGTCATCTCCGGTGAACTTTTGTATTGGGAAAGTCATCTCCGGTGAACTTTTGTATTGGGAAAGTCATCTCCGGTGAACTTTTGTATGGGAAAAGTCATCTCCGGTGAACTTTTGTATGGGAAAAGTCATCTCCGGTGAACTTTTGTATTGGGAAAGTCATCTCCGGTGAACTTTTGTATTGGGAAAGTTATCTCCGGTGAACTTTTGTATGGGAAAAGTCATCTCCGGTGAACTTTTGTATTGGGAAAGTCATCTCCGGTGAACTTTTGTATGGGAAAAGTCATCTCCGGTGAACTTTTGTATTGGGAAAGTCATCTCCGGTGAACTTTTGTATGGGAAAAGTCATCTCTGGTGAACTTTTGTATTGGGAAAGTCATCTCCGGTGAACTTTTGTATGGGAAAGTCATCTCCGGTGAACTTTTGTATGGGAAAAGTCATCTCCGGTGAACTTTTGTATTGGGAAAGTCATCTCCGGTGAACTTTTGTATGGGAAAAGTCATCTCCGGTGAACTTTTGTATTGGGAAAGTCATGCCCGGTGAACTTTTGTATTGGGAAAGTCATCTCCGGTGAACTTTTGTATTGGGAAAGTCATCTCCGGTGAACTTTTGTATTGGGAAAGTCATCTCCGGTGAACTTTTGTATGGGAAAAGTCATCTCCGGTGAACTTTTGTATTGGGAAAGTCATGCCCGGTGAACTTTTGTATTGGGAAAGTCATCTCCGGTGAACTTTTGTATTGGGAAAGTCATTTTCGGTGAACTTTTGTATGGGAAAAGTCATCTCCGGTGAACTTTTGTATTGGGAAAGTCATCTCCGGTGAACTTTTGTATTGGGAAAGTCATCTCCGGTGAACTTTTGTATTGGGAAAGTCATCTCCGGTGAACTTTTGTATGGGAAAAGTCATCTCCGGTGAACTTTTGTATTGGGAAAGTCATCTCCGGTGAACTTTTGTATGGGAAAAGTCATCTCCGGTGAACTTTTGTATTGAGAAAGTCATCTCCGGTGAACTTTTGTATGGGAAAAGTCATCTCCGGTGAACTTTTGTATTGGGAAAGTCATGCCCGATGAACTTTTGTATGGGAAAAGTCATCTCCGGTGAACTTTTGTATGGGAAAAGTCATCTCCGGTGAACTTTTGTATTGGGAAAGTCATCTCCGGTGAACTTTTGTATTGGGAAAGTCATCTCCGGTGAACTTTTGTATTGGGAAAATCATCTCCGGTGAACTTTTGTATGGGAAAAGTCATCTCCGGTGAACTTTTGTATTGGGAAAGTCATGCCCGGTGAACTTTTGTATTGGGAAAGTCATCTCCGGTGAACTTTTGTATGGGAAAAGTCATCTCCGGTGAACTTTTGTATTGGAAAAGTCATCTCCGGTGAACTTTTGTATTGGGAAAGTCATCTCCGGTGAACTTTTGTATTGGGAAAGTCATCTCCGGTGAACTTTTGTATTGGGAAAGTCATCTCCGGTGAACTTTTGTATTGGGAAAGTCATCTCCGTTGAACTTTTGTATGGGAAAAGTCATCTCCGGTGAACTTTTGTATTGGGAAAGTCATCTCCGGTGAACTTTTGTATGGGAAAAGTCATGCCCGGTGAACTTTTATATTGGGAAAGTCATCTCCGGTGAACTTTTGTATTGGGAAAGTCATGCCCGGTGAACTTTTGTATTGGGAAAGTCATGCCCGGTGAACTTTTATATTGGGAAAGTCATCTCCGGTGAACTTTTGTATTGGGAAAGTCATCTCCGGTGAACTTTTGTATGGGAAGAGTCATCTCCGGTGAACTTTTGTATTGGGAAAGTCATCTCCGGTGAACTTTTGTATTGGGAAAGTCATGCCCGGTGAACTTTTGTATGGGAAAAGTCATCTCCGGTGAACTTTTGTATTGGGAAAGTCATGCCCGGTGAACTTTTGTATTGGGAAAGTCATCTTCGGTGAACTTTTGTATGGGAAAAGTCATCTCCGGTGAACTTTTGTATTGGGAAAGTCATCTCCGGTGAACTTTTGTATTGGAAAGTCATCTCCGGTGAACTTTTATATTGGGAAAGTCATGCCCGGTGAACTTTTGTATTGGGAAAGTCATCTCCGGTGAACTTTTGTATTGGGAAAGTCATCTCCGGTGAACTTTTGTATGGGAAAAGTCATCTCCGGTGAACTTTTGTATTGGGAAAGTCATCTCCGGTGAACTTTTGTATGGGAAAAATCATCTCCGGTGAACTTTTGTATTGGGAAAGTCATGCCCGGTGAACTTTTGTATTGGGAAAGTCATGCCCGGTGAACTTTTGTATTGGGAAAGTCATGCCCGGTGAACTTTTATATTGGGAAAGTCATCTCCGGTGAACTTTTGTATTGGGAAAGTCATCTCCGGTGAACTTTTGTATGGGAAAAGTCATCTCCGGTGAACTTTTGTATTGGGAAAGTCATCTCCGGTGAACTTTTGTATGGGAAAGTCATCTCCGGTGAAATTTTGTATGGGAAAAGTCATCTCCGGTGAACTTTTGTATGGGAAAAGTCATCTCCGGTGAACTTTTGTATTGGGAAAGTCATCTCCGGTGAACTTTTGTATTGGGAAAGTCATCTCCGGTGAACTTTTGTATGGGAAAAGTCATCTCCGGTGAACTTTTGTATTGGGAAAGTCATCTCCGGTGAACTTTTGTATGGGAAAAGTCATCTCCGGTGAATTTTGTATTGGGAAAGTCATCTCCGGTGAACTTTTGTATGGGAAAAGTAATCTCCGGTGAACTTTTGTATTAGGAAAGTCATCTCCGGTGAACTTTTGTATTGGGAAAGTCATCTCCGGTGAACTTTTGTATGGGAAAAGTCATCTCCGGTGAACTTTTGTATAGGGAAAGTCATCTCCGGTGAACTTTTGTATGGGAAAAGTCATCTCCGGTGAACTTTTGTATTGGGAAAGTCATGCCCGGTGAACTTTTGTATTGGGAAAGTCATCTCCGGTGAACTTTTGTATTGGGAAAGTCATCTCCGGTGAACTTTTGTATGGGAAAAGTCATCTCCGGTGAACTTTTGTATTGGGAAAGTCATCTCCGGTGAACTTTTGTATTGGGAAAGTCATGCCCGGTGAACTTTTATATTGGGAAAGTCATCTCCGGTGAACTTTTGTATTGGGAAAGTCATCTCCGGTGAACTTTTGTATTGGGAAAGTCATCTCCGGTGAACTTTTGTATGGGAAAGTCATCTCCGGTGAACTTTTGTATGGAAAAGTCATCTCCGGTGAACTTTTGTATGGGAAAAGTCATCTCCGGTGAACTTTTGTATTGGGAAAGTCATCTCCGGTGAACTTTTGTATTGGGAAAGTCATCTCCGGTGAACTTTTATATTGGGAAAGTCATGCCCGGTGAACTTTTGTTTTGGGAAAGTCATGCCCGGTGAACTTTTGTATGGGAAAAGTCATCTCCGGTGAACTTTTGTATTGGGAAAGTCATGCCCGGTGAACTTTTGTATTGGGAAAGTCATGCCCGGTGAACTTTTATATTGGGAAAGTCATCTCCGGTGAACTTTTGTATTGGGAAAGTCATCTCCGGTGAACTTTTGTATGGGAAAAGTCATCTCCGGTGAACTTTTGTATTGGGAAAGTCATCTCCGGTGAACTTTTGTATGGGAAAGTCATCTCCGGTGAACTTTTGTATGGGAAAAGTCATCTCCGGTGAACTTTTGTATGGGAAAAGTCATCTCCGGTGAACTTTTGTATTGGGAAAGTCATCTCCGGTGAACTTTTGTATGGGAAAAGTCATCTCCGGTGAACTTTTGTATGGGAAAAGTCATCTCCGGTGAACTTTTGTATTGGGAAAGTCATCTCCGGTGAACTTTTGTATGGGAAAAGTCATCTCCGGTGAACTTTTGTATTGGGAAAGTCATCTCCGGTGAACTTTTGTATTGGGAAAGTCATGCCCGGTGAACTTTTGTATTGGGAAAGTCATGCCCGGTGAACTTTTGTATGGGAAAAGTCATCTCCGGTGAACTTTTGTATTGGGAAAGTCATCTCCGGTGAACTTTTGTATTGGGAAAGTCATCTCCGGTGAACTTTTGTATGGGAAAAGTCATCTCCGGTGAACTTTTGTATTGGGAAAGTCATCTCCGGTGAACTTTTGTATGGGAAAAGTCATCTCCGGTGAACTTTTGTATTGGGAAAGTAATCTCCGGTGAACTTTTGTATGGGAAAAGTCATCTCCGGTGAACTTTTGTATTGGGAAAGTCATACCCGGTGAACTTTTGTATTGGGAAAGTCATGCCCGGTGAACTTTGTATGGGAAAAGTCATCTCCGGTGAACTTTTGTATTGGGAAAGTCATGCCCGGTGAACTTTTATATTGGGAAAGTCATCTCCGGTGAACTTTTGTATTGGGAAAGTCACCTCCGGTGAACTTTTGTATTGGGAAAGTCATCTCCGGTGAACTTTTGTATGGGAAAAGTCATCTCCGGTGAACTTTTCTATTGGGAAAGTCATGCCCGGTGAACTTTTGTATTGGGAAAGTCATGCCCGGTGAACTTTTGTATGGGAAAAGTCATCTACGGTGAACTTTTGTATTGGGAAAGTCATGCCCGGTGAACTTTTATATTGGGAAAGTCATCTCCGGTGAACTTTTGTATTGGGAAAGTCATCTCCGGTGAACTTTTGTATGGGAAAGTCATCTCCGGTGAACTTTTGTATTGGGAAAGTCATCTCCCGGTGAACTTTTGTATTGGGAAAGTCATCTCCGGTGAACTTTTGTATGGGAAAAGTCATCTCCGGTGAACTTTTGTATTGGGAAAGTCATCTCCGGTGAACTTTTATATTGGGAAAGTCATCTCCGGTGAACTTTTGTATTGGGAAAGTCATGCCGGTGAACTTTTATATTGGGAAAGTCATGCCCGGTGAACTTTTGTATTGGGAAAGTCATCTCCGGTGAACTTTTGTATTGGGAAAGTCATCTCCGGTGAACTTTTGTATGGGAAAAGTCATCTCCGGTGAACTTTTGTATGGGAAAAGTCATCTCCGGTGAACTTTTGTATTGGGAAAGTCATCTCCGGTGAACTTTTGTATGGGAAAATCATCTCCGGTGAACTTTTGTATTGGGAAAGTCATCTCCGGTGAACTTTTGTATGGGAAAGTCATCTCCGGTGAACTTTTGTATGGGAAAAGTCATCTCCGGTGAACTTTTGTATGGGAAAAGTCATCTCCGGTGAACTTTTGTATTGGGAAAGTCATCTCCGGTGAACTTTTGTATTGGGAAAGTCATCTCCGGTGAACTTTTGTATGGGAAAAGTCATCTCCGGTGAACTTTTGTATTGGGAAAGTCATGCCCGGTGAACTTTTGTATTGGGAAAGTCATCTCCGGTGAACTTTTGTATTGGGAAAGTCATCTCCGGTGAACTTTTGTATTGGGAAAGTCATCTCCGGTGAACTTTTGTATGGGAAAAGTCATCTCCGGTGAACTTTTGTATTGGGAAAGTCATGCCCGGTGAACTTTTGTATTGGGAAAGTCATCTCCGGTGAACTTTTGTATTGGGAAAGTCATTTTCGGTGAACTTTTGTATGGGAAAAGTCATCTCCGGTGAACTTTTGTATTGGGAAAGTCATCTCCGGTGAACTTTTGTATTGGGAAAGTCATCTCCGGTGAACTTTTGTATTGGGAAAGTCATCTCCGGTGAACTTTTGTATGGGAAAAGTCATCTCCGGTGAACTTTTGTATTGGGAAAGTCATCTCCGGTGAACTTTTGTATGGGAAAAGTCATCTCCGGTGAACTTTTGTATTGAGAAAGTCATCTCCGGTGAACTTTTGTATGGGAAAAGTCATCTCCGGTGAACTTTTGTATTGGGAAAGTCATGCCCGATGAACTTTTGTATGGGAAAAGTCATCTCCGGTGAACTTTTGTATGGGAAAAGTCATCTCCGGTGAACTTTTGTATTGGGAAAGTCATCTCCGGTGAACTTTTGTATTGGGAAAGTCATCTCCGGTGAACTTTTGTATTGGGAAAATCATCTCCGGTGAACTTTTGTATGGGAAAAGTCATCTCCGGTGAACTTTTGTATTGGGAAAGTCATGCCCGGTGAACTTTTGTATTGGAAAGTCATCTCCGGTGAACTTTTGTATGGGAAAAGTCATCTCCGGTGAACTTTTGTATTGGGAAAGTCATCTCCGGTGAACTTTTGTATTGGGAAAGTCATCTCCGGTGAACTTTTGTATTGGGAAAGTCATCTCCGGTGAACTTTTGTATTGGGAAAGTCATCTCCGGTGAACTTTTGTATTGGGAAAGTCATCTCCGGTGAACTTTTGTATGGGAAAAGTCATCTCCGGTGAACTTTTGTATTGGGAAAGTCATCTCCGGTGAACTTTTGTATGGGAAAAGTCATGCCCGGTGAACTTTTATATTGGGAAAGTCATCTCCGGTGAACTTTTGTATTGGGAAAGTCATGCCCGGTGAACTTTTGTATTGGGAAAGTCATGCCCGGTGAACTTTTATATTGGGAAAGTCATCTCCGGTGAACTTTTGTATTGGGAAAGTCATCTCCGGTGAACTTTTGTATGGGAAGAGTCATCTCCGGTGAACTTTTGTATTGGGAAAGTCATCTCCGGTGAACTTTTGTATTGGGAAAGTCATGCCCGGTGAACTTTTGTATGGGAAAAGTCATCTCCGGTGAACTTTTGTATTGGGAAAGTCATGCCCGGTGAACTTTTGTATTGGGAAAGTCATCTTCGGTGAACTTTTGTATGGGAAAAGTCATCTCCGGTGAACTTTTGTTTTGGGAAAGTCATCTCCGGTGAACTTTTGTATTGGGAAAGTCATCTCCGGTGAACTTTTATATTGGGAAAGTCATGCCCGGTGAACTTTTGTATTGGGAAAGTCATCTCCGGTGAACTTTTGTATTGGGAAAGTCATCTCCGGTGAACTTTTGTATGGGAAAATTCATCTCCGGTGAACTTTTGTATTGGGAAAGTCATCTCCGGTGAACTTTTGTATGGGAAAAAATCATCTCCGGTGAACTTTTGTATTGGGAAAGTCATGCCCGGTGAACTTTTGTATTGGGAAAGTCATGCCCGGTGAACTTTTGTATTGGGAAAGTCATGCCCGGTGAACTTTTATATTGGGAAAGTCATCTCCGGTGAACTTTTGTATTGGGAAAGTCATCTCCGGTGAACTTTTGTATGGGAAAAGTCATCTGCGGTGAACTTTTGTATTGGGAAAGTCATCTCCGGTGAACTTTTGTATGGGAAAGTCATCTCCGGTGAAATTTTGTATGGGAAAAGTCATCTCCGGTGAACTTTTGTATGGGAAAAGTCATCTCCGGTGAACTTTTGTATTGGGAAAGTCATCTCCGGTGAACTTTTGTATTGGGAAAGTCATCTCCGGTGAACTTTTGTATGGGAAAAGTCATCTCCGGTGAACTTTTGTATTGGGAAAGTCATCTCCGGTGAACTTTTGTATGGGAAAAGTCATCTCCGGTGAATTTTGTATTGGGAAAGTCATCTCCGGTGAACTTTTGTATGGGAAAAGTCATCTCCGGTGAACTTTTGTATTAGGAAAGTCATCTCCGGTGAACTTTTGTATTGGGAAAGTCATCTCCGGTGAACTTTTGTATGGGAAAAGTCATCTCCGGTGAACTTTTGTATTGGGAAAGTCATCTCCGGTGAACTTTTGTATGGGAAAAGTCATCTCCGGTGAACTTTTGTATTGGGAAAGTCATGCCCGGTGAACTTTTGTATTGGGAAAGTCATCTCCGGTGAACTTTTGTATTGGGAAAGTCATCTCCGGTGAACTTTTGTATGGGAAAAGTCATCTCCGGTGAACTTTTGTATTGGGAAAGTCATCTCCGGTGAACTTTTGTATTGGGAAAGTCATGCCCGGTGAACTTTTATATTGGGAAAATCATCTCCGGTGAACTTTTGTATTGGGAAAGTCATCTCCGGTGAACTTTTGTATTGGGAAAGTCATCTCCGGTGAACTTTTGTATGGGAAAGTCATCTCCGGTGAACTTTTGTATGGGAAAAGTCATCTCCGGTGAACTTTTGTATGGGAAAAGTCATCTCCGGTGAACTTTTGTATTGGGAAAGTCATCTCCGGTGAACTTTTGTATTGGGAAAGTCATCTCCGGTGAACTTTCATATTGGGAAAGTCATGCCCGGTGAACTTTTGTTTTGGGAAAGTCATGCCCGGTGAACTTTTGTATGGGAAAAGTCATCTCCGGTGAACTTTTGTATTGGGAAAGTCATGCCCGGTGAACTTTTGTATTGGGAAAGTCATGCCCGGTGAACTTTTATATTGGGAAAGTCATCTCCGGTGAACTTTTGTATTGGGAAAGTCATCTCCGGTGAACTTTTGTATGGGAAAAGTCATCTCCGGTGAACTTTTGTATTGGGAAAGTCATCTCCGGTGAACTTTTGTATGGGAAAGTCATCTCCGGTGAACTTTTGTATGGGAAAAGTCATCTCCGGTGAACTTTTGTATGGGAAAAGTCATCTCCGGTGAACTTTTGTATTGGGAAAGTCATCTCCGGTGAACTTTTGTATGGGAAAAGTCATCTCCGGTGAACTTTTGTATGGGAAAAGTCATCTCCGGTGAACTTTTGTATTGGGAAAGTCATCTCCGGTGAACTTTTGTATGGGAAAAGTCATCTCCGGTGAACTTTTGTATTGGGAAAGTCATCTCCGGTGAACTTTTGTATTGGGAAAGTCATGCCCGGTGAACTTTTGTATTGGGAAAGTCATGCCCGGTGAACTTTTGTATGGGAAAAGTCATCTCCGGTGAACTTTTGTATGGGAAAAGTCATCTCCGGTGAACTTTTGTATTGGGAAAGTCATCTCCGGTGAACTTTTGTATGGGAAAAGTCATCTCCGGTGAACTTTTGTATTGGGAAAGTAATCTCCGGTGAACTTTTGTATGGGAAAAGTCATCTCCGGTGAACTTTTGTATTGGGAAAGTCATACCCGGTGAACTTTTGTATTGGGAAAGTCATGCCCGATGAACTTTTGTATGGGAAAAGTCATCTCCGGTGAACTTTTGTATTGGGAAAGTCATGCCCGGTGAACTTTTATATTGGGAAAGTCATCTCCGGTGAACTTTTGTATTGGGAAAGTCATCTCCGGTGAACTTTTGTATTGGGAAAGTCATCTCCGGTGAACTTTTGTATGGGAAAAGTCATCTCCGGTGAACTTTTCTATTGGGAAAGTCATGCCCGGTGAACTTTTGTATTGGGAAAGTCAAGCCCGGTGAACTTTTGCATGGGAAAAGTCATCTACGGTGAACTTTTGTATTGGGAAAGTCATCTCCGGTGAACTTTTGTATGGGAAAAGTCATCTCCGGTGAACTTTTGTATTGGGAAAGTCATCTCCGGTGAACTTTTGTATTGGGAAAGTCATCTCCGGTGAACTTTTGTATGGGAAAAGTCATCTCCGGTGAACTTTTGTATTGGGAAAGTCATCTCCGGTGAACTTTTATATTGGGAAAGTCATCTCCGGTGAACTTTTGTATTGGGAAAGTCATGCCCGGTGAACTTTTATATTGGGAAAGTCATGCCAGGAGAACTTTTGTATTGGGAAAGTCATCTCCGGTGAACTTTTGTATTGGGAAAGTCATCTCCGGTGAACTTTTGTATGGGAAAAGTCATCTCCGGTGAACTTTTGTATGGGAAAAGTCATCTCCGGTGAACTTTTGTATTGGGAAAGTCATCTCCGGTGAACTTTTGTATGGGAAAATCATCTCCGGTGAACTTTTGTATTGGGAAAGTCATCTCCGGTGAACTTTTGTATGGGAAAGTCATCTCCGGTGAACTTTTGTATGGGAAAAGTCATCTCCGGTGAACTTTTGTATGGGAAAAGTCATCTCCGGTGAACTTTGTATTGGGAAAGTCATCTCCGGTGAACTTTTGTATTGGGAAAGTCATCTCCGGTGAACTTTTGTATGGGAAAAGTCATCTCCGGTGAACTTTTGTATTGGGAAAGTCATGCCCGGTGAACTTTTATATTGGGAAAGTCATCTCCGGTGAACTTTTGTATTGGGAAAGTCATCTCCGGTGAACTTTTGTATGGGAAAAGTCATCTCCGGTGAACTTTTGTATTGGGAAAGTCATCTCCGGTGAACTTTTGTATGGGAAAGTCATCTCCGGTGAACTTTTGTATGGGAAAAGTCATCTCCGGTGAACTTTTGTATGGGAAGAGTCATCTCCGGTGAACTTTTGTATTGGGAAAGTCATCTCCGGTGAACTTTTGTATTGGGAAAGTCATCTCCGGTGAACTTTTGTATGGGAAAAGTCATCTCCGGTGAACTTTTGTATTGGGAAAGTCATCTCCGGTGAACTTTTGTATGGGAAAAGTCATCTCCGGTGAATTTTGTATTGGGAAAGTCATCTCCGGTGAACTTTTGTATGGGAAAAGTCAACTCCGGTGAACTTTTGTATTGGGAAAGTCATCTCCGGTGAACTTTTGTATTGGGAAAGTCATCTCCGGTGAACTTTTGTATGGGAAAAGTCATCTCCGGTGAACTTTTGTATTGGGAAAGTCATCTCCGGTGAACTTTTGTATGGGAAAAGTCATCTCCGGTGAACTTTTGTATTGGGAAAGTCATGCCCGGTGAACTTTTGTATTGGGAAAGTCATCTCCGGTGAACTTTTGTATTGGGAAAGTCATCTCCGGTGAACTTTTGTATGGGAAAAGTCATCTCCGGTGAACTTTTGTATTGGGAAAGTCATCTCCGGTGAACTTTTGTATTGGGAAAGTCATGCCCGGTGAACTTTTATATTGGGAAAGTCATCTCCGGTGAACTTTTGTATTGGGAAAGTCATCTCCGGTGAACTTTTGTATTGGGAAAGTCATCTCCGGTGAACTTTTGTATGGGAAAGTCATCTCCGGTGAACTTTTGTATGGGAAAAGTCATCTCCGGTGAACTTTTGTATGGGAAAAGTCATCTCCGGTGAACTTTTGTATTGGGAAAGTCATCTCCGGTGAACTTTTGTATTGGGAAAGTCATCTCCGGTGAACTTTTATATTGGGAAAGTCATGCCCGGTGAACTTTTGTTTTGGGAAAGTCATGCCCGGTGAACTTTTGTATGGGAAAAGTCATCTCCGGTGAACTTTTGTATTGGGAAAGTCATGCCCGGTGAACTTTTGTATTGGGAAAGTCATGCCCGGTGAACTTTTATATTGGGAAAGTCATCTCCGGTGAACTTTTGTATTGGGAAAGTCATCTCCGGTGAACTTTTGTATGGGAAAAGTCATCTCCGGTGAACTTTTGTATTGGGAAAGTCATCTCCGGTGAACTTTTGTATGGGAAAGTCATCTCCGGTGAACTTTTGTATGGGAAAAGTCATCTCCGGTGAACTTTTGTATGGGAAAAGTCATCTCCGGTGAACTTTTGTATTGGGAAAGTCATCTCCGGTGAACTTTTGTATGGGAAAAGTCATCTCCGGTGAACTTTTGTATGGGAAAAGTCATCTCCGGTGAACTTTTGTATTGGGAAAGTCATCTCCGGTGAACTTTTGTATGGGAAAAGTCATCTCCGGTGAACTTTTGTATTGGAAAGTCATCTCCGGTGAACTTTTGTATTGGGAAAGTCATGCCCGGTGAACTTTTGTATTGGGAAAGTCATGCCCGGTGAACTTTTGTATTCGGAAAGGCATGCCCGGTGAACTTTTGTATTGGGAAAGTCATCTCCGGTGAACTTTTGTATTGGGAAAGTCATCTCCGGTGAACTTTTGTATGGGAAAAGTCATCTCCGGTGAACTTTTGTATTGGGAAAGTCATCTCCGGTGAACTTTTGTATGGGAAAAGTCATCTCCGGTGAACTATTGTATTGGGAAAGTCATCTCCGGTGAACTTTTGTATGGGAAAAGTCATCTCCGGTGAACTTTTGTATGGGAAAAGTCATCTCCGGTGAACTTTTGTATTGGGAAAGTCATCTCCGGTGAACTTTTGTATGGGAAAAGTCATCTCCGGTGAACTTTTGTATGGGAAAGTCATCTCCGATGAACTTTTGTATGGGAAAAGTCATCTCCGGTGAACTTTTGTATGGGAAAAGTCATCTCCGGTGAACTTTTGTATTGGGAAAGTCATCTCCGGTGAACTTTTGTATGGGAAAAGTCATCTCCGGTGAACTTTTGTATTGGGAAAGTCATCTCCGGTGAACTTTTGTATGGGAAAAGTCATCTCCGGTGAACTATTGTATTGGGAAAGTCATCTCCTATGGGAAAAGTCATCTCCGGTGAACTTTTGTATTGGGAAAGTCATCTCCGGTGAACTTTTGTATTGGAAAGTCATCTCCGGTGAACTTTTGTATGGGGAAAGTCATCTCCGGTGAACTTTGTATGGGAAAGTCATCTCCGATGAACTTTTGTATGGGGAAAAGTCATCTCCGGTGAACTTTTGTATTGGGAAAAGTCATCTCCGGTGAACTTTTGTATTGGGAAAGTCATCTCCGGTGAACTTTTGTATTGGGAAAGTCATCTCCGGTGAACTTTTGTAATGGGAAAGTCATCTCCGGTGAACTTTTGTATTGGGAAAGTCATCTCCGGTGAACTTTTGTATGGGAAAAGTCATCTCCGGGAACTTTTGTATTGGGAAAAGTCATCTCCGGTGAACTTTTGTATGGGAAAGTCATCTCCGGTGAACTTTTGTATTGGGAAAGTCATCTCCGGTGAACTTTTGTATTGGGAAAGTCATCTCCGGTGAACTTTTGTATGGGAAAAGTCATCTCCGGTGAACTTTTGTATTGGGAAAGTCATCTCCGGTGAACTTTTGTATGGGGAAAGTCATCTCCGGTGAACTTTTGTATGGGAAAGTCATCTCCGGTGAACTTTTGTATTGGGAAAGTCATCTCCGGTGAACTTTTGTATTGGGAAAGTCATCTCCGGTGAACTTTTGTATTGGGAAAGTCATCTCCGGTGAACTTTTGTATGGGAAAAGTCATCTCCGGTGAACTTTTGTATTGGGAAAGTCATCTCCGGTGAACTTTTGTATTGGGAAAGTCATCTCCGGTGAACTTTTGTATTGGGAAAAGTCATCTCCGGTGAACTTTTGTATTGGGAAAGTCATCTCCGGTGAACTTTTGTATTGGGAAAAGTCATCTCCGGTGAACTTTTGTATTGGGAAAGTCATCTCCGGTGAACTTTTGTATTGGGAAAGTCATCTCCGGTGAACTTTTGTATGGGAAAGTCATCTCCGGTGAACTTTTGTATGGGAAAAGTCATCTCCGGTGAACTTTTGTATTGGGAAAGTCATCTCCGGTGAACTTTTGTATTGGGAAAGTCATCTCCGGTGAACTTTTGTATTGGGAAAAGTCATCTCCGGTGAACTTTTGTATTGGGAAAGTCATCTCCGGTGAACTTTGTATGGGAAATCATCGTCCGGTGAACTTTTGTATTGGGAAAAGTCATCTCCGGTGAACTTTTGTATTGGGAAAGTCATCTCCGGTGAACTTTTGTATTGGGAAAGTCATCTCCGGTGAACTTTTGTATTGGGAAAGTCATCTCCGGTGAACTTTTGTATTGGGAAAGTCATCTCCGGTGAACTTTTGTATTGGGAAAGTCATCTCCGGTGAACTTTTGTATTGGGAAAGTCATCTCCGGTGAACTTTTGTATTGGGAAAAGTCATCTCCGGTGAACTTTTGTATTGGGAAAGTCATCTCCGGTGAACTTTTGTATGGGAAAGTCATCTCCCGGTGAACTTTTGTATTGGGAAAGTCATCTCCGGTGAACTTTTGTATGGGAAAGTCATCTCCGGTGAACTTTTGTATTGGGAAAGTCATCTCCGGTGAACTTTTGTATTGGGAAAGTCATCTCCGGTGAACTTTTGTATTGGGAAAGTCATCTCCGGTGAACTTTTGTATGGGGAAAGTCATCTCCGGTGAACTTTTGTATTGGGAAAGTCATCTCCGGTGAACTTTTGTATTGGGAAAGTCATCTCCGGTGAACTTTTGTATTGGGAAAAGTCATGCTCCGGTGAACTTTTGTATTGGGAAAGTCATCTCCGGTGAACTTTTGTATTGGGAAAGTCATCTCCGGTGAACTTTTGTATTGGGAAAGTCATCTCCGGTGAACTTTTGTATGGGAAAAGTCATCTCCGGTGAACTTTTGTATTGGGAAAGTCATGCCCGGTGAACTTTTGTATTGGGAAAGTCATGCCCGGTGAACTTTTGTATGGGAAAAGTCATCTCCGGTGAACTTTTGTATTGGGAAAGTCATGCCCGGTGAACTTTTATATTGGGAAAGTCATCTCCGGTGAACTTTTGTATTGGGAAAGTCATCTCCGGTGAACTTTTGTATTGGGAAAGTCATCTCCGGTGAACTTTTGTATGGGAAAAGTCATCTCCGGTGAACTTTTGTATTGGGAAAGTCATGCCCGGTGAACTTTTGTATTGGGAAAGTCATGCCCGGTGAACTTTTGTATGGGAAAAGTCATCTCCGGTGAACTTTTGTATTGGGAAAGTCATCTCCGGTGAACTTTTGTATTGGGAAAGTCATCTCCGGTGAACTTTTGTATTGGGAAAGTCATCTCCGGTGAACTTTTGTATTGGGAAAGTCATCTCCGGTGAACTTTTGTATGGGAAAAGTCATCTCCGGTGAACTTTTGTATTGGGAAAGTCATCTCCGGTGAACTTTTGTATGGGAAAAGTCATCTCCGGTGAACTTTTGTATTGGGAAAGTAATCTCCGGTGAACTTTTGTATGGGAAAAGTCATCTCCGGTGAACTTTTGTATGGGAAAAGTCATCTCCGGTGAACTTTTGTATTGGGAAAGTCATCTCCGGTGAACTTTTGTATGGGAAAAGTCATCTCCGGTGAACTTTTGTATTGGGAAAGTCATCTCCGGTGAACTTTTGTATTGGGAAAGTCATGCCCGGTGAACTTTTGTATTGGGAAAGTCATCTCCGGTGAACTTTTGTATTGGGAAAGTCATCTCCGGTGAACTTTTGTATTGGGAAAGTCATCTCCGGTGAACTTTTGTATGGGAAAAGTCATCTCCGGTGAACTTTTGTATTGGGAAAGTCATCTCCGGTGAACTTTTGTATGGGAAAAGTCATCTCCGGTGAACTTTTGTATTGGGAAAGTCATCTCCGGTGAACTTTTGTATGGGAAAAGTCATCTCCGGTGAACTTTTGTATTGGGAAAGTCATGCCCGGTGAACTTTTGTATTGGGAAAGTCATGCCCGGTGAACTTTTGCATGGGAAAAGTCATCTCCGGTGAACTTTTGTATTGGGAAAGTCATGCCCGGTGAACTATTATATTGGGAAAGTCATGCCCGGTGAACTTTTGTATTGGGAAAGTCATGCCCGGTGAACTTTTGTATGGGAAAAGTCATCTCCGGTGAACTTTTGTATTGGGAAAGTCATGCCCGGTGAACTTTTATATTGGGAAAGTCATCTCCGGTGAACTTTTGTATTGGGAAAGTCATCTCCGGTGAACTTTTGTATTGGGAAAGTCATCTCCGGTGAACTTTTGTATGGGGAAAAGTCATCTCCGGTGAACTTTTGTATTGGGAAAGTCATGCCCGGTGAACTTTTGTATTGGGAAAGTCATGCCCGGTGAACTTTTGTATGGGAAAAGTCATCTCCGGTGAACTTTTGTATTGGGAAAGTCATCTCCGGTGAACTTTTGTATTGGGAAAGTCATCTCCGGTGAACTTTTGTATTGGGAAAGTCATCTCCGGTGAACTTTTGTATTGGGAAAGTCATCTCCGGTGAACTTTTGTATGGGAAAAGTCATCTCCGGTGAACTTTTGTATTGGGAAAGTCATCTCCGGTGAACTTTTGTATGGGAAAAGTCATCTCCGGTGAACTTTTTGTATTGGGAAAGTAATCTCCGGTGAACTTTTGTATGGGAAAAGTCATCTCCGGTGAACTTTTGTATGGGAAAAGTCATCTCCGGTGAACTTTTGTATTGGGAAAGTCATCTCCGGTGAACTTTTGTATGGGAAAAGTCATCTCCGGTGAACTTTTGTATTGGGAAAGTCATCTCCGGTGAACTTTTGTATTGGGAAAGTCATGCCCGGTGAACTTTTGTATTGGGAAAGTCATCTCCGGTGAACTTTTGTATTGGGAAAGTCATCTCCGGTGAACTTTTGTATTGGGAAAGTCATCTCCGGTGAACTTTTGTATGGGAAAAGTCATCTCCGGTGAACTTTTGTATTGGGAAAGTCATCTCCGGTGAACTTTTGTATGGGAAAAGTCATCTCCGGTGAACTTTTGTATTGGGAAAGTCATCTCCGGTGAACTTTTGTATGGGAAAAGTCATCTCCGGTGAACTTTTGTATTGGGAAAGTCATGCCCGGTGAACTTTTGTATTGGGAAAGTCATGCCCGGTGAACTTTTGTATGGGAAAAGTCATCTCCGGTGAACTTTTGTATTGGGAAAGTCATGCCCGGTGAACTATTATATTGGGAAAGTCATCTCCGGTGAACTTTTGTATTGGGAAAGTCATCTCCGGTGAACTTTTGTATTGGGAAAGTCATCTCCGGTGAACTTTTGTATGGGAAAAGTCATCTCCGGTGAACTTTTGTATTGGGAAAGTCATGCCCGGTGAACTTTTGTATTGGGAAAGTCATGCCCGGTGAACTTTTGTATGGGAAAAGTCATCTCCGGTGAACTTTTATATTGGGAAAGTCATGCCCGGTGAACTTTTATATTGGGAAAGTCATCTCCGTTGAACTTTTGTATTGGGAAAGTCATCTCCGGTGAACTTTTGTATGGGAAAAGTCATCTCCGGTGAACTTTTGTATTGGGAAAGTCAACTCCGGTGAACTTTTGTATGGGAAAAGTCATCTCCGGTGAACTTTTGTATTGGGAAAGTCATCTCCGGTGAACTTTTGTATGGGAAAAGTCATCTCCGGTGAACTTTTGTATGGGAAAAGTCATCTCCGGTGAACTTTTGTATTGGGAAAGTCATCTCCGGTGAACTTTTGTATTGGGGAAAGTCATCTCCGGTGAACTTTTGTATGGGAAAAGTCATCTCCGGTGAACTTTTGTATTGGGAAAGTCATCTCCGGTGAACTTTTGTATTGGGAAAGTCATCTCCGGTGAACTTTTGTATTGGGAAAGTCATGCCCGGTGAACTTTTGTATTGGGAAAGTCATCTCCGGTGAACTTTTGTATTGGGAAAGTCATCTCCGGTGAACTTTTATATTGGGAAAGTCATCTCCGGTGAACTTTTGTATTGGGAAGTCATGCCCGGTGAACTTTTATATTGGGAAAGTCATGCCCGGTGAACTTTTGTATTGGGAAAGTCATCTCCGGTGAACTTTTGTATTGGGAAAGTCATCTCCGGTGAACTTTTGTATGGGAAAAGTCATCTCCGGTGAACTTTTGTATGGGAAAAGTCATCTCCGGTGAACTTTTGTATTGGGAAAGTCATCTCCGGTGAACTTTTGTATGGGAAAAGTCATCTCCGGTGAACTTTTGTATTGGGAAAGTCATCTCCGGTGAATTTTGTATGGGAAAGTCATCTCCGGTGAACTTTTGTATGGGAAAAGTCATCTCCGGTGAACTTTTGTATGGGAAAAGTCATCTCCGGTGAACTTTTGTATTGGGAAAGTCATCTCCGGTGAACTTTTGTATTGGGAAAGTCATCTCCGGTGAACTTTTGTATGGGAAAAGTCATCTCCGGTGAACTTTTGTATTGGGAAAGTCATGCCCGGTGAACTTTTATATTGGGAAAGTCATCTCCGGTGAACTTTTGTATTGGGAAAGTCATCTCCGGTGAACTTTTTTATGGGAAAAGTCATCTCCGGTGAACTTTTGTATTGGGAAAGTCATCTCCGGTGAACTTTTGTATGGGAAAGTCATCTCCGGTGAACTTTTGTATGGGAAAAGTCATCTCCGGTGAACTTTTGTATGGGAAAAGTCATCTCCGGTGAACTTTTGTATTGGGAAAGTCATCTCCGGAGAACTTTTGTATTGGGAAAGTCATCTCCGGTGAACTTTTGTATGGGAAAAGTCATCTCCGGTGAACTTTTGTATTGGGAAAGTCATCTCCGGTGAACTTTTGTATGGGAAAAGTCATCTCCGGTGAATTTTGTATTGGGAAAGTCATCTCCGGTGAACTTTTGTATGGGAAAAGTCATCTTCGGTGAACTTTTGTATTGGGAAAGTCATCTCCGGTGAACTTTTGTATTGGGAAAGTCATCTCCGGTGAACTTTTGTATGGGAAAAGTCATCTCCGGTGAACTTTTGTATTGGGAAAGTCATCTCCGGTGAACTTTTGTATGGGAAAAGTCATCTCCGGTGAACTTTTGTATTGGGAAAGTCATGCCCGGTGAACTTTTGTATTGGGAAAGTCATCTCCGGTGAACTTTTGTATTGGGAAAGTCATCTCCGGTGAACTTTTGCATGGGAAAAGTCATCTCCGGTGAACTTTTGTATTGGGAAAGTCATCTCCGGTGAACTTTTGTATTGGGAAAGTCATGCCCGGTGAACTTTTATATTGGGAAAGTCATCTCCGGTGAACTTTTGTATTGGGAAAGTCATCTCCGGTGAACTTTTGTATTGGGAAAATCATCTCCGGTGAACTTTTGTATGGGAAAGTCATCTCCGGTGAACTTTTGTATGGGAAAAGTCATCACCGGCGAACTTTTGTATGGGAAAAGTCATCTTGGTGAACTTTTGTATTGGGAAAGTCATCTCCGGTGAACTTTTGTATTGGGAAAGTCATCTCCGGTGAACTTTTATATTGGGAAAGTCATCTCCGGTGAACTTTTGTATGGGAAAAGTCATCTCCGGTGAACTTTTGTATTGGGAAAGTCATCTCCGGTGAACTTTTTGTATGGGAAAGTCATCTCCGGTGAACTTTTGTATGGGAAAAGTCATCTCCGGTGAACTTTTGTATGGGAAAAGTCATCTCCGGTGAACTTTTGTATTGGGAAAGTCATCTCCGGTGAACTTTTGTATGGGAAAAGTCATCTCCGGTGAACTTTTGTATGGGAAAAGTCATCTCCGGTGAACTTTTGTATTGGGAAAGTCATCTCCGGTGAACTTTTGTATGGGAAAAGTCATCTCCGGTGAACTTTTGTATTGGGAAAGTCATCTCCGGTGAACTTTTGTATTGGGAAAGTCATGCCCGGTGAACTTTTGTATTGGGAAAGTCATGCCCGGTGAACTTTTGTATGGGAAAAGTCATCTCCGGTAAACTTTTGTATTGGGAAAGTCATCTCCGGTGAACTTTTGTATTGGGAAAGTCATCTCCGGTGAACTTTTGTATGGGAAAAGTCATCTCCGGTGAACTTTTGTATTGGGAAAGTCATCTCCGGTGAACTTTTGTATGGGAAAAGTCATCTCCGGTGAACTTTTGTACTGGGAAAGTCATCTCCGGTGAACTTTTTGTATGGGAAAAGTCATCTCCGGTGAACTTTTGTATTGGGAAAGTCATGCCCGGTGAACTTTTGTATTGGGAAAGTCATGCCCGGTGAACTTTTGTATGGGAAAAGTCATCTCCGGTGAACTTTTGTATTGGGAAAGTCATGCCTGGTGAACTTTTATATTGGGAAAGTCATCTCCGGTGAACTTTTGTATTGGGAAAGTCATCTCCGGTGAACTTTTGTATTGGGAAAGTCATCTCCGGTGAACTTTTGTATGGGAAAAGTCATCTCCGGTGAACTTTTGTATTGGGAAAGTCATGCCCGGTGAACTTTTGTATTGGGAAAGTCATGCCCGGTGAACTTTTGTATGGGAAAAGTCATCTCCGGTGAACTTTTGTATTGGGAAAGTCATGCCCGGTGAACATTTATATTGGGAAAGTCATCTCCGGTGAACTTTTGTGTTGGGAAAGTCATCTCCGGTGAACTTTTGTATGGGAAAAGTCATCTCCGGTGAACTTTTGTATTGGGAAAGTCATCTCCGGTGAACTTTTGTATTGGGAAAGTCATCTCCGGTGAACTTTTGTATTGGGAAAGTCATGCCCGGTGAACTTTTGTATTGGGAAAGTCATCTCCGGTGAACTTTTGTATTGGGAAAGTCATCTCCGGTGAACTTTTATATTGGGAAAGTCATCTCCGGTGAACTTTTGTATTGGGAAAGTCATGCCCGGTGAACTTTTATAATGGGAAAAGTCATCTCCGGTGAACTTTTGTATTGGGAAAGTCATCTCCGGTGAACTTTTGTATGGGAAAAGTCATCTCCGGTGAACTTTTGTATTGGGAAAGTCATCTCCGGTGAACTTTTGTATGGGAAAGTCATCTCCGGTGAACTTTTGTATGGGAAAAGTCATCTCCGGTGAACTTTTGTATGGGAAAAGTCATCTCCGGTGAACTTTTGTATTGGGAAAGTCATCTCCGGTGAACTTTTGTATTGGGGAAGTCATCTCCGGTGAACTTTTGTATGGGAAAAGTCATCTCCGGTGAACTTTTGTATTGGGAAAGTCATGCCCGGTGAACTTTTATATTGGGAAAGTCATCTCCGGTGAACTTTTGTATTGGGAAAGTCATCTCCGGTGAACTTTTGTATGGGAAAAGTCATCTCCGGTGAACTTTTGTATTGGGAAAGTCATCTCCGGTGAACTTTTGTATGGGAAAGTCATCTCCGGTGAACTTTTGTTATGGGAAAAGTCATCTCCGGTGAACTTTTGTATGGAAAAGTCATCTCCGGTGAACTTTTGTATTGGGAAAGTCATCTCCTGTGAACTTTTGTATTGGGAAAGTCATCTCCGGTGAACTTTTGTATGGGAAAAGTCATCTCCGATGAACTTTTGTATTGGGAAAGTCATCTCCGGTGAACTTTTGTATGGGAAAAGTCATCTCCGGTGAAAGTCATCTCCGGTGAAATTTGTATTGGGAAAGTCATGCCCGGTGAACTTTTATATTGGGAAAGTCATGCCCGGTGAACTTTTGTATTGGGAAAGTCATCTCCGGTGAACTTTTGTATTGGGAAAGTCATCTCCGGTGATCTTTTGTATGGGAAAAGTCATCTCCGGTGAACTTTTGTATGGGAAAAGTCATCTCCGGTGAACTTTTGTATTGGGAAAGTCATCTCCGGTGAACTTTTGTATGGGAAAAGTCATCTCCGGTGAACTTTTGTATTGGGAAAGTCATCTCCGGTGAACTTTTGTATGGGAAAGTCATCTCCGGTGAACTTTTGTATGGGAAAAGTCATCTCCGGTGAACTTTTGTATGGGAAAAGTCATCTCCGGAGAACTTTTGTATTGGGAAAGTCATCTCCGGTGAACTTTTGTATTGGGAAAGTCATCTCCGGTGAACTTTTGTATGGGAAAAGTCATCTCCGGTGAACTTTTGTATTGGGAAAGTCATGCCCGGTGAACTTTTATATTGGGAAAGTCATCTCCGGTGAACTTTTGTATTGAGAAAGTCATCTCCGGTGAACTTTTGTATGGGAAAAGTCATCTCCGGTGAACTTTTGTATTGGGAAAGTCATCTCCGGTGAACTTTTGTATGGGAATGTCATCGCCGGTGAACTTTTGTATGGGAAAAGTCATCTCCGGTGAACTTTTGTATGGGAAAAGTCATCTCCGGTGAACTTTTGTATTGGGAAAGTCATCTCCGGTGAACTTTTGTATTGGGAAAGTCATCTCCGGTGAACTTTTGTATGGGAAAAGTCATCTCCGGTGAACTTTTGTATTGGGAAAGTCATCTCCGGTGAACTTTTGTATGGGAAAAGTCATCTCCGGTGAATTTTGTATTGGGAAAGTCATCTCCGGTGAACTTTTGTATGGGAAAAGTCATCTCCGGTGAACTTTTTTATTGGGAAAGTCATCTCCGGTAAACTTTTGTATTGGGAAAGTCATCTCCGGTGAACTTTTGTATGGGAAAAGTCATCTCCGGTGAACTTTTGTATTGGGAAAGTCATCTCCGGTGAACTTTTGTATGGGAAAAGTCATCTCCGGTGAACTTTTGTATTGTGAAAGTCATGCCCGGTGAACTTTTGTATTGGGAAAGTCATCTCCGGTGAACTTTTGTATTGGGAAAGTCATCTCCGGTGAACTTTTTTATGGGAAAAGTCATCTCCGGTGAACTTTTGTATTGGGAAAGTCATCTCCGGTGAACTTTTGTATTGGGAAAGTCATGCCCGGTGAACTTTTATATTGGGAAAGTCATCTCCGGTGAACTTTTGTATTGGGAAAGTCATCTCCGGTGAACTTTTGTATTGGGAAAGTCATCTCCGGTGAACTTTTGTATGGGAAAGTCATCTCCGGTGAACTTTTGTATGGGAAAAGTCATCTCCGGTGAACTTTTGTATGGGAAAAGTCATCTCCGGTGAACTTTTGTATTGGGAAAGTCATCTCCGGTGAACTTTTGTATTGGGAAAGTCATCTCCGGTGAACTTTTATATTGGGAAAGTCATGCCCGGTGAACTTTTGTTTTGGGAAAGTCATGCCCGGTGAACTTTTGTATGGGAAAAGTCATCTCCGGTGAACTTTTGTATTGGGAAAGTCATGCCCGGTGAACTTTTGTATTGGGAAAGTCATGCCCGGTGAACTTTTATATTGGGAAAGTCATCTCCGGTGAACTTTTGTATTGGGAAAGTCATCTCCGGTGAACTTTTGTATTGGGAAAGTCATCTCCGGTGAACTTTTGTATTGGGAAAGTCATCTCCGGTGAACTTTTGTATTGGGAAAGTCATCTCCGGTGAACTTTTGTATTGGGAAAGTCATCTCCGGTGAACTTTTGTATTGGGAAAGTCATCTCCGGTGAACTTTTGTATGGGAAAAGTCATCTCCGGTGAACTTTTGTATTGGGAAAGTCATCTCCGGTGAACTTTTGTATGGGAAAAGTCATCTCCGGTGAACTTTTGTATTGGGAAAGTCATGCCCGGTGAACTATTGTATTGGGAAAATCATCTCCGGTGAACTTTTGTATTGGGAAAGTCATGCCCGGTGAACTTTTGTATGGGAAAAGTCATCTCCGGTGAACTTTTGTATTGGGAAAGTCATCTCCGGTGAACTTTTGTATGGAAAAAGTCATCTCCGGTGAACTTTTGTATTGTCATCTCCGGTGAACTTTTGTATTGGGAAAAGTCATCTCCGGTGAACTTTTGTATTGGGAAAGTCATCTCCGGTGAACTTTTGTATTGGGAAAGTCATCTCCGGTGAACTTTTGTATGGGAAAAGTCATCTCCGGTGAACTTTTGTATGGGAAAAGTCATCTCCGGTGAACTTTTGTATGGGAAAAGTCATCTCCGGTGAACTTTTGTATTGGGAAAGTCATGCCCGGTGAACTTTTGTATGGGAAAAGTCATCTCCGGTGAACTTTTGTATTGGGAAAGTCATCTCCGGTGAACTTTTGTATGGGAAAAATCATCTCCGGTGAACTTTTGTATTGGGAAAGTCATCTCCGGTGAACTTTTGTATTGGGAAAGTCATCTCCGGTGAACTTTTGTATGGGAAAAGTCATCTCCGGTAAACTTTTGTATTGGGAAAGTCATCTCCGGTGAACTTTTGTATGGGAAAAGTCATCTCCGGTGAACTTTTGTATTGGGAAAGTCATCTCCGGTGAACTTTTGTATTGGGAAAGTCATGCCCGGTGAACTTTTGTATGGGAAAAGTCATCTCCGGTGAACTTTTGTATTGGGAAAGTCATCTCCGGTGAACTTTTGTATTGGGAAAGTCATCTCCGGTGAACTTTTGTATTGGGAAAGTCATCTCCGGTGAACTTTTGTATGGGAAAGTCATCTCCGGTGAACTTTTGTATGGGAAAAGTCATCTCCGGTGAACTTTTGTATTGGGAAAGTCATCTCCGGTGAACTTTTGTATTGGGAAAGTCATGCCCGGTGAACTTTTGTATGGGAAAAGTCATCTCCGGTGAACTTTTGTATTGGGAAAATCATCTCCGGTGAACTTTTGTATGGGAAAAGTCATCTCCGGTGAACTTTTGTATTGGGAAAGTCATGCCCGGTGAACTATTGTATTGGGAAAGTCATCTCCGGTGAACTTTTGTTTTGGGAAAGTCATGCCCGGTGAACTTTTGTATGGGAAAAGTCATCTCCGGTGAACTTTTGTATTGGGAAAGTCATCTCCGGTGAACTTTTGTATGGGAAAAGTCATCTCCGGTGAACTTTTGTATTGGGAAAGTCATCTCCGGTGAACTTTTGTATTGGGAAAAGTCATCTCCGGTGAACTTTTGTATTGGGAAAGTCATCTCCGGTGAACTTTTGTATTGGGAAAGTCATCTCCGGTGAACTTTTGTATGGGAAAAGTCATCTCCGGTGAACTTTTGTATGGGAAAAGTCATCTCCGGTGAACTTTTGTATGGGAAAAGTCATCTCCGGTGAACTTTTGTATTGGGAAAGTCATGCCCGGTGAACTTTTGTATGGGAAAAGTCATCTCCGGTGAACTTTTGTATTGGGAAAGTCATCTCCGGTGAACTTTTGTATGGTAAAAGTCATCTCCGGTGAACTTTTGTATTGGGAAAGTCATCTCCGGTGAACTTTTGTATTGGGAAAGTCATCTCCGGTGAACTTTTGTATGGGAAAAGTCATCTCCGGTAAACTTTTGTATTGGGAAAGTCATCTCCGGTGAACTTTTGTATGGGAAAAGTCATCTCCGGTGAACTTTTGTATTGGGAAAGTCATCTCCGGTGAACTTTTGTATTGGGAAAGTCATGCCCGGTGAACTTTTGTATGGGAAAAGTCATCTCCGGTGAACTTTTGTATTGGGAAAGTCATCTCCGGTGAACTTTTGTATTGGGAAAGTCATCTCCGGTGAACTTTTGTATTGGGAAAGTCATCTCCGGTGAACTTTTGTATGGGAAAGTCATCTCCGGTGAACTTTTGTATGGGAAAAGTCATCTCCGGTGAACTTTTGTATTGGGAAAGTCATCTCCGGTGAACTTTTGTATTGGGAAAGTCATCTCCGGTGAACTTTTGTATGGGAAAAGTCATCTCCGGTGAACTTTTGTATGGGAAAAGTCATCTCCGGTGAACTTTTGTATGGGAAAAGTCATCTCCGGTGAACTTTTGTATTGGGAAAGTCATGCCCGGTGAACTTTTGTATGGAAAAGTCATCTCCGGTGAACTTTTGTATTGGGAAAGTCATCTCCGGTGAACTTTTGTATGGAAAAGTCATCTCCGGTGAACTTTTGTATTGGGAAAGTCATCTCCGGTGAACTTTTGTATTGGGAAAGTCATCTCCGGTGAACTTTTGTATGGGAAAAGTCATCTCCGGTAAACTTTTGTATTGGGAAAGTCATCTCCGGTGAACTTTTGTATGGGAAAAGTCATCTCCGGTGAACTTTTGTATTGGGAAAGTCATCTCCGGTGAACTTTTGTATTGGGAAAGTCATCTCCGGTGAACTTTTGTATTGGGAAAGTCATCTCCGGTGAACTTTTATATTGGGAAAGTCATGCCCGGTGAACTTTTTTATTGGGAAAGTCATGCCCGGTGAACTTTTGTATGGGAAAAGTCATCTCCGGTGAACTTTTGTATTGGGAAAGTCATCTCCGGTGAACTTTTGTATGGGAAAATTCATCTCCGGTGAACTTTTGTATTGGGAAAGTCATCTCCGGTGAACTTTTGTATTGGGAAAGTCATCTCCGGTGAACTTTTGTATGGGAAAAGTCATCTCCGGTAAACTTTTGTATTGGGAAAGTCATCTCCGGTGAACTTTTGTATGGGAAAAGTCATCTCCGGTGAACTTTTGTATTGGGAAAGTCATCTCCGGTGAACTTTTGTATGGGAAAAGTCATCTCCGGTGAACTTTTGTATTGGGAAAGTCATCTCCGGTGAACTATTGTATGGGAAAAGTCATCTCCGGTGAACTTTTGTATTGGGAAAGTCATGCCCGGTGAACTTTTGTATTGGGAAAGTCATGCCCGGTGAACTTTTGTATTGGGAAAGTCATGCCCGGTGAACTTTTGTATTGGGAAAGTCGTGCCCGGTGAACTTTTGTATTGGGACAGTCATGCCCGGTGAACTTTTGTATTGGGAAAGTCATGCCCGGTGAACTTTTGTATGGGAAAAGTCATCTCCGGTGAACTTTTGTATTGGGAAAGTCATCTCCGGTGAACTTTTGTATGGGAAAAGTCATCTCCGGTGAACTTTTGTATTGGGAAAGTCATCTCCGGTGAACTTTTGTATTGGGAAAGTCATCTCCGGTGAACTTTTGTATGGGAAAAGTCATCTCCGGTAAACTTTTGTATTGGGAAAGTCATCTCCGGTGAACTTTTGTATGGGAAAAGTCATCTCCGGTGAACTTTTGTATTGGGAAAGTCATCTCCGGTGAACTTTTGTATTGGGAAAGTCATCTCCGGTGAACTTTTGTATTGGGAAAGTCATCTCCGGTGAACTTTTGTATTGGGAAAGTCATGCCCGGTGAACTTTTTTATTGGGAAAGTCATGCCCGGTGAACTTTTGTTTTGGGAAAGTCATGCCCGGTGAACTTTTGTATTGGGAAAGTCATGCCCGGTGAACTTTTGTATTGGGAAAGTCATCTCCGGTGAACTTTTGTATTGGGAAAGTCATGCCCGGTGAACTTTTGTATTGGGAAAGTCATCTCCGGTGAACTTTTGTATGGGAAAAGTCATCTCCGGTGAACTTTTGTATTGGGAAAGTCATGCCCGGTGAACTTTTGTATTGGGAAAGTCATCTCCGGTGAACTTTTGTATTGGGAAAGTCATGCCCGGTGAACTTTTGTATGGGAAAAGTCATCTCCGGTGAACTTTTGTATTGGGAAAGTCATCTCCGGTGAACTTTTGTATTGGGAAAGTCATCTCCGGTGAACTTTTGTATTGGGAAAGTCATCTCCGGTGAACTTTTGTATGGGAAAGTCATCTCCGGTGAACTTTTGTATGGGAAAAGTCATCTCCGGTGAACTTTTGTATTGGGAAAGTCATCTCCGGTGAACTTTTGTATTGGGAAAGTCATGCCCGGTGAACTTTTGTATGGGAAAAGTCATCTCCGGTGAACTTTTGTATTGGGAAAGTCATCTCCGGTGAACTTTTGTATGGGAAAAGTCATCTCCGGTGAACTTTTGTATTGGGAAAGTCATCTCCGGTGAACTTTTGTATGGGAAAGTCATCTCCGGTGAACTTTTGTATGGGAAAAGTCATCTCCGGTGAACTTTTGTATTGGGAAAGTCATCTCCGGTGAACTTTTGTATTGGGAAAGTCATCTCCGGTGAACTTTTGTATGGGAAAAGTCATCTCCGGTGAACTTTTGTATGGGAAAAGTCATCTACGGTGAACTTTTGTATGGGAAAAGTCATCTCCGGTGAACTTTTGTATTGGGAAAGTCATGCCCGGTGAACTTTTGTATGGGAAAAGTCATCTCCGGTGAACTTTTGTATTGGGAAAGTCATGCCCGGTGAACTATTGTATTGGGAAAGTCATCTCCGGTGAACTTTTGTATTGGGAAAGTCATGCCCGGTGAACTTTTGTATGGGAAAAGTCATCTCCGGTAAACTTTTGTATTGGGAAAGTCATCTCCGGTGAACTTTTGTATGGGAAAAGTCATCTCCGGTGAACTTTTGTATTGGGAAAGTCATCTCCGGTGAACTTTTGTATTGGGAAAGTCATCTCCGGTGAACTTTTGTATTGGGAAAGTCATCTCCGGTGAACTTTTGTATTGGGAAAGTCATCTCCGGTGAACTTTTGTATGGGAAAAGTCATCTCCGGTGAACTTTTGTATGGGAAAAGTCATCTCCGGTGAACTTTTGTATGGGAAAAGTCATCTCCGGTGAACTTTTGTATTGGGAAAGTCATGCCCGGTGAACTTTTGTGTGGGAAAAGTCATCTCCGGTGAACTTTTGTATTGGGAAAGTCATCTCCGGTGAACTTTTGTATGGGAAAAGTCATCTCCGGTGAACTTTTGTATTGGGAAAGTCATCTCCAGTGAACTTTTGTATTGGGAAAGTCATCTCCGGTGAACTTTTGTATGGGAAAAGTCATCTCCGGTAAACTTTTGTATTGGGAAAGTCATCTCCGGTGAACTTTTGTATGGGAAAAGTCATCTCCGGTGAACTTTTGTATTGGGAAAGTCATCTCCGGTGAACTTTTGTATTGGGAAAGTCATGCCCGGTGAACTTTTGTATGGGAAAAGTCATCTCCGGTGAACTTTTGTATTGGGAAAGTCATCTCCGGTGAACTTTTGTATTGGGAAAGTCATCTCCGGTGAACTTTTGTATTGGGAAAGTCATCTCCGGTGAACTTTTGTATGGGAAAGTCATCTCCGGTGAACTTTTGTATGGGAAAAGTCATCTCCGGTGAACTTTTGTATTGGGAAAGTCATCTCCGGTGAACTTTTGTATTGGGAAAGTCATCTCCGGTGAACTTTTGTATGGGAAAAGTCATCTCCGGTGAACTTTTGTATGGGAAAAGTCATCTCCGGTGAACTTTTGTATGGGAAAAGTCATCTCCGGTGAACTTTTGTATTGGGAAAGTCATGCCGGTGAACTTTTGTATGGGAAAGTCATCTCCGGTGAACTTTTGTATTGGGAAAGTCATCTCCGGTGAACTTTTGTATGGGAAAGTCATCTCCGGTGAACTTTTGTATTGGGAAAGTCATCTCCGGTGAACTTTTGTATTGGGAAAGTCATCTCCGGTGAACTTTTGTATGGGAAAAGTCATCTCCGGTAAACTTTTGTATTGGGAAAGTCATCTCCGGTGAACTTTTGTATGGGAAAAGTCATCTCCGGTGAACTTTTGTATTGGGAAAGTCATCTCCGGTGAACTTTTGTATTGGGAAAGTCATCTCCGGTGAACTTTTGTATTGGGAAAGTCATCTCCGGTGAACTTTTGTATTGGGAAAGTCATGCCCGGTGAAATTTTTATTGGGAAAGTCATGCCCGGTGAACTTTTGTATGGGAAAAGTCATCTCCGGTGAACTTTTGTATTGGGAAAGTCATCTCCGGTGAACTTTTGTATGGGAAAAGTCATCTCCGGTGAACTTTTGTATTGGGAAAGTCATCTCCGGTGAACTTTTGTATTGGGAAAGTCATCTCCGGTGAACTTTTGTATGGGAAAAGTCATCTCCGGTAAACTTTTGTATTGGGAAAGTCATCTCCGGTGAACTTTTGTATGGGAAAAGTCATCTCCGGTGAACTTTTGTATTGGGAAAGTCATCTCCGGTGAACTTTTGTATGGGAAAAGTCATCTCCGGTGAACTTTTGTATTGGGAAAGTCATCTCCGGTGAACTATTGTATGGGAAAAGTCATCTCCGGTGAACTTTTGTATTGGGAAAGTCATGCACGGTGAACTTTTGTATTGGGAAAGTCGTGCCCGGTGAACTTTTGTATTGGGACAGTCATGCCCGGTGAACTTTTGTATTGGGAAAGTCATGCCCGGTGAACTTTTGTATGGGAAAAGTCATCTCCGGTGAACTTTTGTATTGGGAAAGTCATCTCCGGTGAACTTTTGTATGGGAAAAGTCATCTCCGGTGAACTTTTGTATTGGGAAAGTCATCTCCGGTGAACTTTTGTATTGGGAAAGTCATCTCCGGTGAACTTTTGTATGGGAAAAGTCATCTCCGGTAAACTTTTGTATTGGGAAAGTCATCTCCGGTGAACTTTTGTATGGGAAAAGTCATCTCCGGTGAACTTTTGTATTGGGAAAGTCATCTCCGGTGAACTTTTGTATTGGGAAAGTCATCTCCGGTGAACTTTTGTATTGGGAAAGTCATCTCCGGTGAACTTTTGTATTGGGAAAGTCATGCCCGGTGAACTTTTTTATTGGGAAAGTCATGCCCGGTGAACTTTTGTTTTGGGAAAGTCATGCCCGGTGAACTTTTGTATTGGGAAAGTCATGCCCGGTGAACTTTTGTATTGGGAAAGTCATCTCCGGTGAACTTTTGTATTGGGAAAGTCATGCCCGGTGAACTTTTGTATTGGGAAAGTCATCTCCGGTGAACTTTTGTATGGGAAAAGTCATCTCCGGTGAACTTTTGTATTGGGAAAGTCATGCCCGGTGAACTTTTGTATTGGGAAAGTCATCTCCGGTGAATTTTGTATGGGAAAAGTCATCTCCGGTGAACTTTTGTATTGGGAAAAGTCATCTCCGGTGAACTTTTGTATTGGGAAAGTCATCTCCGGTGAACTTTTGTATGGGAAAAGTCATCTCCGGTGAACTTTTGTATTGCGAAAGTCATCTCCGGTGAACTTTTGTATGGGAAAAGTCATCTCCGGTGAACTTTTGTATTGGGAAAGTCATCTCCGGTGATCTTTTGTATTGGGAAAGTCATCTCCGGTGAACTTTTGTATGGGAAAAGTCATCTCCGGTGAACTTTTGTATTGGGAAAGTCATCTCCGGTGATCTTTTGTATGGGAAAAGTCATCTCCGGAGAACTTTTGTATTGGGAAAGTCATGCCCGGTGAACTTTTGTATTGGGAAAGTCATGCCCGGTGAACTTTTGTATTGGGAAAGTCATGTCCGGTGAACTTTTGTATTGGGAAAGTCATCTCCGGTGAACTTTTGTATTGGAAAAGTCATCTCCGGTGAACTTTTGTATTGGGAAAGTCATCTCCGGTGAACTTTTGTATTGGGAAAGTCATGCCCGGTGAACTTTTGTATGGGAAAAGTCATCTCCGGTGAACTTTTGTATTGGGAAAGTCATCTCCGGTGAACTTTTGTATTGGGAAAGTCATCTCCGGTGAACTTTTGTATTGGGAAAGTCATCTCCGGTGAACTTTTGTATGGGAAAGTCATCTCCGGTGAACTTTTGTATGGGAAAAGTCATCTCCGGTGAACTTTTGTATTGGGAAAGTCATCTCCGGTGAACTTTTGTATTGGGAAAGTCATCTCCGGTGAACTTTTGTATGGGAAAAGTCATCTCCGGTGAACTTTTGTATGGGAAAAGTCATCTCCGGTGAACTTTTGTATGGGAAAAGTCATCTCCGGTGAACTTTTGTATTGGGAAAGTCATGCCCGGTGAACTTTTGTATGGGAAAAGTCATCTCCGGTGAACTTTTGTATTGGGAAAGTCATCTCCGGTGAACTTTTGTATGGGAAAAGTCATCTCCGGTGAACTTTTGTATTGGGAAAGTCATCTCCGGTGAACTTTTGTATTGGGAAAGTCATCTCCGGTGAACTTTTGTATGGGAAAAGTCATCTCCGGTGAACTTTTGTATTGGGAAAGTCATGCCCGGTGAACTTTTATATTGGGAAAGTCATCTCCGGTGAACTTTTGTATGGGAAAAGTCATCTCCGGTGAACTTTTGTATTGGGAATGTCATCTCCGGTGAACTTTTGTATGGGAAAAGTCATCTCCGGTGAACTTTTGTATTGGGAAAGTCATCTCCGGTGAACTTTTGTATGGGAAAAGTCATCTCCGGTGAACTTTTGTATTGGGAAAGTCATCTCCGGTGAACTTTTGTATGGGAAAAGTCATCTCCGGTGAACTTTTGTATTGGGAAAGTCATCTCCGGTGAACTTTTGTATTGGGAAAGTCATCTCCGGTGAACTTTTGTATGGGAAAAGTCATCTCCGGTGAACTTTTGTATTGGGAAAGTCATCTCCGGTGAACTTTTGTATTGGGAAAGTCATGCCGGTGAACTTTTGTATTGGGAAAGTCATGGCCGGTGAACTTTTGTATTGGGAAAGTCATCTCCGGTGAACTTTTGTATTGGGAAAGTCATCTCCGGTGAACTTTTGTATGGGAAAGTCATCTCCGGTGAACTTTTGTATTGGGAAAGTCATGCCCGGTGAACTATTGTATTGGGAAAGTCGTGCCCGGTGAACTTTTGTATTGGGAAAGTCATCTCCGGTGAACTTTTGTATGGGAAAAGTCATCTCCGGTGAACTTTTGTATTGGGAAAGTCATCTCCGGTGAACTTTTGTATGGGAAAAGTCATCTCCGGTGAACTTTTGTATGGGAAAAGTCATCTCCGGTGAACTTTTGTATTGGGAAAGTCATGCCCGGTGAACTTTTGTATTCGGAAAATCATCTCCGGTGAACTTTTGTATGGGAAAAGTCATCTCCGGTGAACTTTTGTATTAGGAAAAGTCATCTCCGGTGAACTTTTGTATTGGGAAAGTCATCTCCGGTGAACTTTTGTATTGGGAAAGTCATCTCCGGTGAACTTTTGTATGGGAAAAGTCATCTCCGGTGAACTTTTGTATTGGGAAAGTCATCTCCGGTGAACTTTTGTATGGGAAAAGTCATCTCCGGTGAACTTTTGTATTGGGAAAGTCATGCCCGGTGAACTATTGTATTGGGAAAGTCATCTCCGGTGAACTTTTGTATTGGGAAAGTCATGCCCGGTGAACTTTTGTATGGGAAAAGTCATCTCCGGTGAACTTTTGTATTGGGAAAGTCATCTCCGGTGAACTTTTGTATTGGGAAAGTCATCTCCGGTGATCTTTTGTATGGGAAAAGTCATCTCCGGTGAACTTTTGTATTGGGAAAGTCATCTCCGGTGAACTTTTGTATGGGAAAAGTCATCTCCGGTGAACTTTTGTATTGGGAAAGTCATCTCCGGTGAACTTTTGTATGGGAAAAGTCATCTCCGGTGAACTTTTGTATTGGGAAAGTCATGCCCGGTGAACTATTGTATTGGGAAAGTCATCTCCGGTGAACTTTTGTATGGGAAAAGTCATCTCCGGTGAACTTTTGTATTGGGAAAGTCATCTCCGGTGAACTTTTGTATGGGAAAAGTCATCTCCAGTGAACTTTTGTATTGGGAAAGTCATCTCCGGTGAACTTTTGTATGGGAAAAGTCATCTCCGGTGAACTTTTGTATTGGGAAAGTCATCTCCGGTGAACTTTTGTATGGGAAAAGTCATCTCCGGTGAACTTTTGTATGGGAAAAATCATCTCCGGTGAACTTTTGTATTGGGAAAGTCATGCCCGGTGAACTTTTGTATTGGGAAAGTCATGCCCGGTGAACTTTTGTATTGCGAAAGTCATCTCCGGTGAACTTTTGTATTGGGAAAGTCATCTCCGGTGAACTTTTGTATTGGGAAAGTCATCTCCGGTGAACTTTTGTATGGGAAAAGTCATCTCCGGTGAACTTTTGTATTGGGAAAGTCATCTCCGGTGAACTTTTGTATTGGGAAAGTCATCTCCGGTGAACTTTTGTATGGGAAAAGTCATCTCCGGTGAACTTTTGTATTGGGAAAGTCATCTCCGGTGAACTTTTGTATGGGAAAAGTCATCTCCGGTGAACTTTTGTATTGGGAAAGTCATCTCCGGTGAACTTTTGTATGGGAAAAGTCATCTCCGGTGAACTTTTGTATTGGGAAAGTCATCTCCGGTGAACTTTTGTATGGGAAAAGTCATCTCCGGTGAACTTTTGTATTGGGAAAGTCATCTCCGGTGAACTTTTGTATGGGAAAAGTCATCTCCGGTGAACTTTTGTATTGGGAAAGTCATGCCCGGTGAACTTTTGTATTGGGAAAGTCATGCCCGGTGAACTTTTGTATTGCGAAAGTCATCTCCGGTGAACTTTTGTATTGGGAAAGTCATCTCCGGTGAACTTTTGTATGGGAAAAGTCATCTCCGGTGAACTTTTGTATGGGAAAAGTCATCTCCGGTGAACTTTTGTATTGGGAAAAGTCATCTCCGGTGAACTTTTGTATTGGGAAAGTCATCTCCGATGAACTTTTGTATGGGAAAAGTCATCTCCGGTGAACTTTTGTATTGGGAAAGTCATCTCCGGTGAACTTTTGTATTGGGAAAGTCATCTCCGGTGAACTTTTGTATTGGAAAGTCATCTCCGGTGAACTTTTGTATTGGGAAAGTCATGCCCGGTGAACTTTTTTATTGGGAAAGTCATGCCCGGTGAACTTTTGTTTTGGGAAAGTCATGCCCGGTGAACTTTTGTATTGGGAAAGTCATGCCCGGTGAACTTTTGTATTGGGAAAGTCATGCCCGGTGAACTTTTGTATGGGAAAAGTCATCTCCGGTGAACTTTTGTATTGGGAAAGTCATCTCCGGTGAACTTTTGTATGGGAAAAGTCATCTCCGGTGAACTTTTGTATTGGGAAAGTCATCTCCGGTGAACTTTTGTATGGGAAAAGTCATCTCCGGTGAACTTTTGTATTGGGAAAGTCATCTCCGGTGAACTTTTGTATGGGAAAAGTCATCTCCGGTGAACTTTTGTATTGGGAAAGTCATGCCCGGTGAACTTTTGTATTGGGAAAGTCATGCCCGGTGAACTTTTGTTTTGGGAAAGTCATGCCCGGTGAACTTTTGTATTGGGAAAGTCATCTCCGGTGAACTTTTGTATGGGAAAAGTCATCTCCGGTGAACTTTTGTATTGGGAAAGTCATCTCCGGTGATCTTTTGTATGGGAAAAGTCATCTCCGGTGAACTTTTGTATTGGGAAAGTCATGCCGGTGAACTTTTGTATTGGGAAAGTCATGCCCGGTGAACTTTTGTATTGGGAAAGTCATGCCCGGTGAACTTTTGTATTGGGAAAGTCGTGCCCGGTGAACTTTTGTATTGGGAAAGTCATGCCCGGTGAACTTTTGTATTGGGAAAGTCATCTCCGGTGAACTTTTGTATTGGGAAAGTCATCTCCGGTGAACTTTTGTATTGGGAAAGTCATCTCCGGTGAACTTTTGTATGGGAAAAGTCATCTCCGGTGAACTTTTGCATTGGGAAAAGTCATCTCCGGTGAACTTTTGTATTGGGAAAAGTCATCTCCGGTGAACTTTTGTATGGGAAAAGTCATCTCCGGTGAGCTTTTGTATTGGGAAAGTCATTTCCGGTGAACTTTTGTATGGGAAAAGTCATCTCCGGTGAACTTTTGTATTGGGAAAGTCATCTCCGGTCAACTTTTGTATGGGAAAAGTCATCTCCGGTGAACTTTTGTATTGGGAAAGTCATCTCCGGTGAACTTTTGTATTGGGAAAGTCATCTCCGGTGAACTTTTGTATGGGAAAGTCATCTCCGGTGAACTTTTGTATTGGGAAAGTCATCTCCGGTGAACTTTTGTATTGGGAAAGTCATCTCCGGTGAACTTTTGTATGGAAAAGTCATCTCCGGTGAACTTTTGTATTGGGAAAGTCATCTCCGGTGAACTTTTGTATTGGGAAAGTCATCTCCGGTGAACTTTTGTATGGGAAAAGTCATCTCCGGTGACTTTTGTATTGGGAAAAGTCATCTCCGGTGAACTTTTGTATTGGGAAAGTCATCTCCGGTGAACTTTTGTATTGGGAAAGTCATCTCCGGTGAACTTTTGTATGGGAAAAGTCATCTCCGGTGAACTTTTGTATGGGAAAAGTCATCTCCGGTGAACTTTTTGTATGGGAAAAGTCATCTCCGGTGAACTTTTGTATTGGGAAAGTCATGCCCGGTGAACTTTTGTATTGGGAAAGTCATGCCCGGTGAACTTTTGTATTGGGAAAGTCATCTCCGGTGAACTTTTGTATTGGGAAAGTCATGCCCGGTGAACTTTTGTATTGGGAAAGTCATGCCCGGTGAACTTTTGTATTGGGAAAGTCATCTCCGGTGAACTTTTGTATTGGGAAAGTCATCTCCGGTGAACTTTTGTATGGGAAAAGTCATCTCCGGTGAACTTTTGTATTGGGAAAGTCATCTCCGGTGAACTATTGTATGGGAAAAGTCATCTCCGGTGAACTTTTGTATTGGGAAAGTCATGCCCGGTGAACTTTTGTATTGGGAAAGTCATGCCCGGTGAACTTTTGTATTGGGAAAGTCATGCTCCGGTGAACTTTTGTATTGGGAAAGTCGTGCCCGGTGAACTTTTGTATTGGGACAGTCATGCCCGGTGAACTTTTGTATTGGGAAAGTCATGCCCGGTGAACTTTTGTATGGGAAAAGTCATCTCCGGTGAACTTTTGTATTGGGAAAGTCATCTCCGGTGAACTTTTGTATGGAAAAGTCATCTCCGGTGAACTTTTGTATTGGGAAAGTCATCTCCGGTGAACTTTTGTATTGGGAAAGTCATCTCCGGTGAACTTTTGTATGGGAAAAGTCATCTCCGGTAAACTTTTGTATTGGGAAAGTCATCTCCGGTGAACTTTTGTATGGGAAAAGTCATCTCCGGTGAACTTTGTATTGGGAAAGTCATCTCCGGTGAACTTTTGTATTGGGAAAGTCATCTCCGGTGAACTTTTGTATTGGGAAAGTCATCTCCGGTGAACTTTTGTATTGGGAAAGTCATGCCCGGTGAACTTTTTTATTGGGAAAGTCATGCCCGGTGAACTTTTGTTTTGGGAAAGTCATGCCCGGTGAACTTTTGTATTGGAAAGTCATGCCCGGTGAACTTTGTATTGGGAAAGTCATCTCCGGTGAACTTTTGTATTGGAAAGTCATGCCGGTGAACTTTTGTATTGGGAAAGTCATCTCCGGTGAACTTTTGTATGGGAAAAGTCATCTCCGGTGAACTTTTGTATTGGGAAAGGTCATCTCCGGTGAACTTTTGTATGGGAAAAGTCATCTCCGGTGAACTTTTGTATTGGGAAAGTCATCTCCGGTGAACTTTTGTATGGGAAAAGTCATCTCCGGTGAAACTTTTGATTGGAAAGTCATCTCCGGTGATCTTTTGTATTGGGAAAGTCATCTCCGGTGAACTTTTGTATGGGAAAAGTCATCTCCGGTGAACT